>NC_090309.1:40165883-40445883 GCF_039906515.1 Pseudorca crassidens
GGCTGTGCTACAACCTCCATCTCACCAGGTTAACACAAAGGTTATTTATCACTTGCGTCACAGTCCAATGTGAGTTGAGTGGCTTTCTTCCAGAAGTTATCCAGGAACCTAGATGCCTTCTATCTTGTAGCACCAACATGTGGATTTTAAAGTCATCTTGGAAAAGGAAAGAGGGTAGAGAATCACGAATGGGAGATTTTTATGTGCCAGACCTGAAAGTGGAATACATTCCTCTGGTAACAGTCTGTTTTCCATATGGTCTCCACAAGGGGGCTGAGAAATATAATTTGAGAAATGGAATTTAAATATGTGCCGTGGAAGTAGAGAAGAAATTGGATATGAGTAATCACCAGCAGTCTCTGGTACTGCAGTTTTGTTTTGTTTATAGAGGGTCAGATTAAGGCATGTTTGTAAAAGATAAGACTGACTCACTAGTGAAGGAGAAATTGGTGATGATTGAGAGGAAGGGAGTAATGAGTAAGGGAGAAAGAATGAAATCTAAAGCACAGGTTATAGGATTGGCCATAGATTGGAATGGGGACACTTCCTCTGTGGTAACAAGAAGGAAAGTAGAACCTAGTAGACCTGATGGTATAGAGATGAAGTAGTCAGTCAAATTGCATTTTTTTTTTTTAGTGAAGTATGAGGTTATGTTCAGCTGAGAGTGGAGGGCAACAAGCAAGAGGAGAAGCTGAAAATGCAGTCTGTGAGAGTGGAACATTAGATGTGTCTGGCTGTAGTGAATAATCATTTGAAATTTGTGGTCATAAATATAATGTCAGACCAGTACACAGTATTTCTTGTATGGTTTTTAACCCAGGGGATATCAGTGGGTTTATTTTTGAAGAAGAAGACAAAGAACTAGGAAAATTTAAGTCTAAATGGGAATATGAGGGAGGGATGTTAAGTACTTCTCAGCTCACACACACTCCCTGGGTGATGTCACCCATTCCCATTATTTTACCTATAGTCCCAGGACCATATATCCAGCCTGGATCTTTGCATGGGTTTCAGACCTGTATATCCAGTTGTCTATTAGGAGACTCATAGACATCCCAGACTCAATCAACACAGCATCTCCTCTTCCAGGTTTACTCTTATTCCCATATTCCTTGTACCACCATCTACCCAGACACAAGTTAGAAAGTTGGGAGCCATCTTTGACTCTCTCTCTAATCATCCTCTAAACCCACAATGTCTAATCATCAAGTCCTGCTGATTTTACCAGTCCAGTGTGAATCCATTGCTTCTCCATCTTAACTGCCATTGTCCTTGTTCAAATCTTCATCATATCTCACCTGAACTACTGGAATGGACTTCTAACTATTATGCCTGTCTATACTTTTGTCCCATTTGAAAGCCACTCAATCATATTCAAACCCATTGCCGCTTGAATCCTCTGGACAAATTCACATCAGACCTACCACTCTTGTGCTTTAAGGCCACCCATTAGCCTTAGATCCAAACTTGGACATGGCTGACAAGTTCCCCCATAATCTGGCCTCTGTCCATTTCTTTAGCCTCATCCTCTGCACTCCACACCTTGCACTTCACACCTCACTGAACTGCTTCATAGCTTCTCATATTCCATGAGCCATGCCGTTTCTTGTCTTTCTGCCCTGTTCATGCTTTCCTTTCTGCCTAGAATGCTCCTTCCCACAGACATGCCATGTTTGTGGTTTGAAAGACTCAATATTGTTTAAATATCAGTTCTCTCCAAATTATAGATTTAATGGATTCCAATCAAAAACCCAGCATATGTGGTGTTATGAGTTCTGATTTCTGCAATTAAAATCCTTCTGTGGAAGGTGTGATCATTTAAAAATACAAATGTATCTTGTCATTCTGTAGCCTTTCCTATTACCCAACATTTAGTGAACACAGTAAACAGCCAAGCATTCTATTTATTAGAGGCTAGTGATAAGGGCAGGTGATACAAAGATGAATCACATAATCTCTCAAGGAGTTTCTAGCCTAAAAGAATTGTATTATTAGACAGTTTGAAGCATGTAATCCCAGGCAATCAGATTGAGGCATGGTGCCATCGCTTCAGGAGTTAATAGGCTCCATATCTGGCTTCTCTTTTTGGTCTAACAAAGTCTTTTTCTGGTATATGTGGTGATCCTTAGTCTCTTAAAATCATTAATTTGCTTGACAAGATTCTTGGATCTGGAGAGACTGAGTATAGGGCCATATAAGATAAATGCATTCATTTGATATATTTAGGGGTGTAAGGTCAGGTAGGAATTTTTATTTAGAAAAAAATGTAAGGCAGATTCCTAATTTGTCATAAAATGGATCCCTTCTTCGCCTAGAGTTTTGGAAAGCTGTGATTTTAGGCAGCATGGACCAATAGGATTTTCTTGCTCCTTTGAGCACAAGTTTTGTAGCTTTTGTTATTTTGTCAGAACATTCTTTGGCCTGTGTGTAGTAGAGAAGTTCCCAAATTTTGGTGAGAACAAATCTTCCTGATAAAATTGAGATCTGTACCTTTAAGAAGAAATTTGATTATTTATGCTTGGTTCTGTGTCTCTCCCCTTTTCTGTCACTCTTCATTCCATCCATTGATAAAGCTAAATATATAGAAACAAATGTTGACAGCCACACAAATACTTAGGTTAAGTGCTTTTAAACCAATGGTACAGTATGAAAGAAACTTCTTGGCAATTTTCTGTTGTACAGAATTAATTAGAACTGACCTGTGGGGGATTTATATCCAACCACCTTTCAGAATCCCTTTTCCTCCTCTTGCCCACACTCCTAGCACAAAGTGCGGAACACAGTAGATTCTTAATAAATGTTTGTTGAATGTTGCATTCTGCATCTTCGTGAAATAACAGAACTGTCAATAGTTATTTAACAGTAAAATGTTTTAAAAACTTATTTGGAAATTAAGATGTAAGAGATTAATGCACCAAAAGCAAATCTCATCTCTTAATTGCTTAAAATTGATTTTTTTTTAAAATTTATTTATTTATTTATGGCTGTGTTGGCTCTTCGTTTCTGTGCGAGGCTTTCTCCAGTTGCGGCAAGTGGGGGCCACTCCTAATCGCGGTGCGCAGGCCTCTCACTATCGCAGCCTCTCTTGTTGCGGAGCACAGGCCCCAGACGCGCAGGCTCAGTAATTATGGCTCACAGGGCTAGTTGCTCCACGGTATGTGGGATCTTCGCAGATCAGGGCTCGAACCCGTGTCCCCTGCATCGGCAGGCAGATTCTCAACCACTGCGCCACCAGGGAAGCCCAAAATTGATTATTTTAAATCTTCTTTAATTGAAACTCTTCTGAAGGATGGAATTTTTAAATTATACCCTTTGTTCAGACCAGCCTCTGAACAAATTAAGGCAATTAAATAGCATTAAATTTTTGATGAAAAGTTAGCATTTTCTATATATTAAGATTAGATATTAGCTACTGAAGTTTCTGTGGGTAAAACTTAACTAAAGCTTCTAACATTAATAATACAAAACTGTTATGAATTTGCAATAAAATTTTCTTGGACATTTTTTTCATTGAGGTGAAAAAGTCCATGTAGCCATGCCTCAAAGCCAGTTTACTCACCTAGTACTTCCTTAATAGTCCATTGGTAGTTAGCTGTGAAGCAGTTTAACATTTAAGTTTAATTTTTTTTTTACTGGTTTTCTGATTTATAAATACTGATTTCTTGGAAAATTTGAAAATTTTCAAAAAGTAAAAAATTCAGTATCTTGTTTTCCCACTATACAGAGGTAACTACAGTTAAATGTTTGGTGCATTTTCTTCCAGTCTTTTTTTTCAATGTATAAATATTAAAATTATTTCATAAGTTGAGCTCATGCTGCATATATGGTACTGTATCTTGCTTTTTCCATTTTAACGTCGTGAGCATTTTCCCCATGGCATTAAAACTGTCTTTGAAAAATTGGAAAAAGAAACAGCATATTTTTTGTTGGAATTGACAAAGTAATTTTTAAATATATCTAGGAATACCAAAGTCCTAGAATAGCCAAGCCAATATTGAAAAATAAAGATGGAAAATGTACCTTACCAGATAGACAAATTTATTATAAAACTACAGAAATTAAGATAGAGTGATATTGGCATAATTTTAGACAAATAGAACAATGGGCTGGATTAGAAAATCCAGAAATAGACCCATACATATACAGTCACTTGTTACAACAGTCTCCACTGCAGTTCTGTGGGGGGAAAGGAGGTCTTTTCATTAACTGGTGCTGGGACAAATTTGTCATCTATATGGAAAATAATGAAACCTGACCCCAAACTTATACTATACCTAAAATATTATTTTAAATGGATCATAGACCTCCATGTGAAAAGTAAAATAATTAACCTTCTAGAAGAAAACATAGAATACCTTCATAACCTTGGAATAAGCAAAGACTTGTTGAACATTACACAAAAAGTGCTAACTAGCAAAGAAAAGATAGATAACTTGGACTTAATTAAAATTAACTAAAAAATGCCACTAAGGGGCTTCCCTGATGGCACAGTGGTTGAGAGTCCGCCTGCCGATGCAGGGGACACGGGTTCGTGCCCCGGTCCGGGAAGATCCCACATGCCGCGGAGCAGCTGGACCCGTGAGCCATGGCCACTGAGCCTGCGCTTCACAACGGGAGAGGGCACAACAGTGAGAGGCCCGCGTACTGCAAAAAAAAAAAAAAGCCACTAAGATAATGAAAAGGCAAGCCACATACTGGGAGAAGATACTTGCAATACATACATCTGATAAAGAACTCTATGGCATCCATGAAGATACTCTGCTCAGATCTCCCTTCTCAAGAGGGTCTACCTCAGCTTTCAAGCCAAGGCCGTGTGTTTCATTGGAAGCACGTATCCAGTTATAAGCACAGTGGTGGTACAAAGGCTTGCTGTCTCTGGCCAGCACAGGACTTCTCTGTGGGCAATCTTTGTGTTAGAGCTCCCCATGGGGCTGGCTGAGACTTTATCATAGATGCACCCCAATCTAATTCTATTCCTGTCCACTTCCTCCTTCCTTCCCCCTTTCTTTTCACAAGTGTCAGACCTGCATCTGAACTTTCCCTATCTACTCCTTCTTTCTCTCCCCTTTGTCTTTCGTAGGTGTTACCCCAATAAATCTCTTGCATTGCTCATTACATATTGGCATCTGCTTCCCAGAGTACCCAACTGGTACACTCATATCCACTTTACAAATCAATAAAAAAAAAAGATAGCTCAATTTTTTTAAGTGGGCAAAAGACTCAAATAGGCACTTTACAAAGGAGGATAGCCAAATGACTAATAAGCATATAAAAAGATGCTTAGAATCACTAGTCAGCAGGAAAATATGTATTAAAAAAACAATAAAATAATGCTACACCTCATCAGAATGACTAAAAATAAAAGGATAATACCAAGTGTTGGTGGGGATATGGAATTCTCTTAAAATTTTTTGTGGGAATATAAATTGGTAAAACAACCTTGGAAAATTGGCAGTGTCTACTAAACCTAAACTATAAATACCCAATGATCCAGCAGCACTATTATTGGGTATATTCCAAACAGAAATAAGTGCTTGTATCTACCAAAAGACATAAGAATATTTAAGGGAACCTTTATTTGTATTATCCAGCAATAGGAAAGCAACTCAAATGTTCATCAGCAGCAGAATGGATAAATAAACTGCACTATATTCGTAACATAGATTTCTCCCCAGTTATGAAAAAGAATGTACTATTGCCACATAACAATGTGGGTGGGTCTTATAAGTTGAAAAGTCATATACAATAGAGTATATACTATATGAATCCATCAATATCAAGTTCAAAAACAGATAAAACTAATTATTGTGATGGACAGCAAAATATTAGGTATCTTTAAGGATGGAAATTGACAAGAAGTGGCCCTGAGGGAGCCTTCTGAGTTGCTAGAAATTTTCCATATCTTGATCTGGGTGGTGAGTGAGAAAGGCTCTCTCCTTGACCAAACTCTTGGCAGGCTCCTCTGAGCCCGCTTCTCAACTAAGCCTCAACCTTGGCCTATAACAACTGAAGACTCTCAGCACAAATGATTTTGCCAATCCTCTCTTGCTAAGAGACTTGAATAACACCAGCAAATTTTCTAATAGCTCAAGGCCACATCCCTAAGATGACAAGTTCAGCCCCCATAGTTTCCTGCTTGAGAAAACTCAAGGTTGCCAAAAGAATTTACTGTTTATTCCAACCAACACCTAAAGTCAGGGCCTCTATCTCCCAGTCTCTGTGGGAGAGTGGGAGCCTCACTTCCATAAGTGCCAGTTAACAAACCTGCATGGCCTAATATACTGACCAGCTCCCCTTCCCACCTTTTTATAAATTTCCACTTCCCTCATGCTGCTCATTTCCTTCCCTATTCCCTCATTCTCCCTTGAAAATGCCCAATTACCTCTGCACAAATGAAAGTTGAAGTCAGTTTACACTGGGCTGTCTTCCCTACTGAACTGAATAGAATCTGTCTTTATCACTGTAACTAGTGTCTGGCTTTGTTTACCTTTGCCATGGGTTACGTATATTTACAAGTTAATTGAGCTATACTGGTGTATAAAGACTTGTTTATTTTATGTACGTTATATCTCAATTTTTTAAAATACTTGAAAAGATTTTTGAATACCTTTCCCCACCAGGGCCACACAACCAGCACAGCCCTACCTTGAGACCTTCCTCACCACCTTCCTCCTCTCCGTGTCCTAACACACACTTCTTTTTTTTTTTGTACTCTTTTTTCATTTTATTTTTTTCACAATGTAATACATTAAAAAAAAATTTATACAATTTTGAAAGGTTACTTTCCATTTACATTTATTACAAAATACTGGCTATATTCCCCGTGTTGTACAATATATCCTTGAGCCTATCTTACACCTAATAGTTTGTACCTCCCACTCCCCAACCCCTGTATTGCCCCCCCACACACACTTCTTCACTTGGTTCATTCCTTCTCATCCTTTAAGACTCAGTTTACAGGAAGCCTTTACAGATTCCCCTGGCCAGATAGGCTATTTCTTCTCTGGACAACATAATAGCCAGCATATTATCTATCAGCCGGTTTACCACACTGAATTACAGTTATCTGGTCATGTGCCTGGCTCCCTTACTAAACTATAAAATCCTTGAAAGCAGGAAAACTTATTCCAGGTGGCTGGCACATAGCCGATGTTCAATATCTGTTGAATGAATTATCCTGTCTAGAGATCAGCACCTTTGTTTCTCAAGCCTGGTTGGGTTATTGAACATCCTACCAGGTCTGGTCTTTAGTGTGTTATATATCATACACCTTGCATTTGGATAGCTCTTCTGAGCCTACAATTGATCTAATTCTAAAACTTTGTTATAACTACATCTATTCAGTTCGATGCCAAGTGTCTTTTTCATTCTTCCAACAACAAGATTTAAAATGTTTAAGGCATGTTCTTTAGTATCAAGAGCAGTGGTTCTCTGCCTTACCAGATCAGTGTCCACTGTTTTATAACAGATATTTGTAACATCCCCTTTACTCCCCTGAAGTGAAAATCATATGTATAATCTACCTTCCATGTATGTTTTCAAACAAAAATAATGCCATAATAGCAATATCGAGGTGAAATAAAAAAGTCATTTATAAAAAATAATATTGACTTTGATATGTAAATGCTTGGGCATGACTACATTGAAAGACATAATGGGGCTTCCCTGGTGGCACAATGGTTAAGAATCCGCCTGCCAGTATAGGGGACACGGGTTTGAGCCTTGGTCGGGAAGATCCCACATGCCGCGGAGCAACTAAGCCCATGAGCCACAACTACTGAGCCTGTGCTCTAGAGCCCGTGAGCCACAACTACTGAGCTCGCATGCCATAACTACTGGAGCCCATGTGCCTAGAGCCCGTGCTCTGCAACAAGAGAAGCCACCGCAATGAGAAGCCCATACACCACAAGGAAGAGTAGCCCCTGCTCACCACACTACAGAAAGCCCGTGTGCAGCAATGAAGACCCAGTGCAGTGAAAAATTAATTAATTAAAAAAAAAGACATAATGAAGTTTTCAAATGTTTGCACCTATACGTAGAATCACAGGCTCCAAATGCAGCCTGACACTGATATGTTGTACTGGTAAGCTGTCACAGTTAACAATTTCTCAACTTCTAAACAGTTTTCTAATAAAACAATCTACTCTTGATTTACTCAGTACGGTCATCCATGGGTCTACATCTACAGGTTCAACCAACCACAGATTGAAAATGTTTGGGGAAGAAAATTCCAGAAAGTTCCAAAAAGCAAAAAGAATTTGCTGTGCACTAGCAACTATTTACATAGCATTTACATTGCATTAGGTATTATAAGTAATTTAGAGATGATTTAAAGTATATAGGGAGGATGTGTTGTAGTTTATATGCAAATACAATGCCGTTTTATGTAAGAGACTTGAGCATCCAAGGATTTTTGGCATCTGTGGGGGTCCTAGAACCAATCCCTTTTGGATACTGAGGGAGGGATGACTGTAGTTGTATTACTGGGAAATTCAGTTTCTTTTAAAACCATGCAAAAAATATTTTGTGTTTATATGTAAAATGGAGTGGTGATCTAGGCTTGTATTATTATAATAGACTTTTCATCTACATGAACGTGAATTTCTGGTGAAACGTAGGTAAGTCATGAGGATGGTGAACAGTCCTTAGCCATGCTGCACTGTCCTTTGCAGGGCATCTAGCATTCCTGACCACTCCTACAGTAAATGCCAGTGGTGTGGACTGTTTGGTCATAGAGTTCCAAAATATCCCCAGTGGTTTGGAACAGTGGTTCTTGAATTTTGGTTGTCAGAAGAATCACATGGGGAGCTTGTTGGGAATACAGATTCTTTGTCCCCGCTCCCAGAAATTCTGATTCAGTGGGTAGGAGAAGGGCCCTGGAATCTGTATTTGGTATTGACTACCCCAAGAGCGAGAGAGTCTTGAATAATATTTAATGGAGGCTGTGAAAAAAGTCTGTTGAATTATCCCTATTCCATACATAACTAAGGCCCTGGCTTTGCAAACAACACAGACCTTGGATTGTAGACAGTGGTACACTTCTCTCTCAATACTTTAACGTGCCTAAGCAGTTCTTTTATACTTCTCTGATAACCAGAATGATCCTGTTCATCAGATTCGTTGTGTCTCTTAGAGAATTTTAGATGAATATAACCACATTGCTTCTCTTTGATACCACTTTTATCCATAGTTTATGCAGATATTTTATATCAATTTAGGCCACAAGGATACATTACAAGAAATTAAGCCTTATCAAGACTACACACTAGTCCCAGTTCGAATACCACCAGTCAGGACATACAGTTGTAATGGCCGGACTCAGCTGTTAGGAGTGGATTTTACCAGAACTCTTCACTGCTACTCTCCTGCTACTCTCCTGTTTACTTACTTCCTATGTGGGCATTGTTTGAGACCTCCAAAATCCGCTTCCGTGGATTAAGAGGTTGTAAAAGACAAAATTAAAGTGAAAAACACGTCATAAAAAAATGAGGACTTTTGAACAGTTTTGAACAGTCCTGGAACCATTTCCACTTTCTTCAGCATACTGAAGCATTCTTTGAAAATGGCTGCAATACTGGCAAGAGGAGGTAATGCTTAAGTAGGGTGGATGTCATTTGGCTAAGTGGAGAGAAGGGAAGGAGAGAAAGAAAGAAAAACTGCATGTTGGAGAGACCAGGACAATTGAAGCAGAGGGTGTGCAGCAGACAGTGCTAGCTGACTTTTCTTCTTTTTCTGTATTAATTGTAGCTTGATATATGGTTGACCAACTACACTCTATCTCCCAGCTTCCCTTGGGTAGAAATATATGCCCACCCATTCATAGGCAGAGCCTTTCAGATGTTTAGCCTGCTTCTTTTTCTTTTGCCTTCCCTCAGGCTAATGAGAAGATGTCCTGTCATCCAGATTCAGTTCTAATATTGAGGACGTTGTCCTAGAGGTTAGGCTCGAGAAACAAGATGGAAGGAACCTGTGTGATTGCATGGAGCATCCCGGAACTCAGACATTAAATTGAGAAATGAATTTCTCTCTTTTCTCATCCATTGCATTTGGATCTCTTTGTTATAGCAGCTAGCATTACAATAACTAATATGAGTACGTGTTAGGAAACAGAGGGAAATAAGGTTAAAACCTGGTAATGGAGGGGCTAGAGGAGTAGTTTAGTTTTGTCTCATAGGCATTAGAGAAATATTCCAAGTTCTTAAACTAGAGAGTGCTGTGATGGGAGTAGTGTTTCAGGAAAATCACACTGGTAGCATATAAAGCCTCCATTAGGGCTTCCCTAGTGGCGTAGTGGTTAAGAATCCGCCTGTCAATGCAGGGGACACGGGTTCAAGCACTGGACCAGGAAGATCCCACGTGCTGCGGAGCAACTAAGCCTGTGCGCCACAACTACTGAACCTGCTCCATAGAGCCCGCAAGCCACGACTGCTGAAGCCCACGTGCCTAGAGCCCGTGCTATGCAACAAGAGAAGCCACTGCAATGAGAATCCCACGCACCACAAGGAAGAGTAGCCCCCACTCACCGCAACTAGAGAAAGCCCGCTTGCAGCAACGAAGACCCAATGCAGCCAAAAATTAAATAAATAAGTAAATTTATTTTTTAAAAAAAGGCTCCATTAAGCGGTTATTGCAGTGAAACAAATATGAGTCTGAAACAGACCAGGATGGTGAATGTGGAAATGAAGTGAAAAAAGAAGAGGAAGGAAAATAAGAGGTATTACAAAGAAAAGTAATAAGCCTTGGTGACCAACTGGATATAGGGAATTGAGAAGAACCAGAAGTCAAAGAAAAGTCCCAGATTTCTAATCTGGAAAACTGCAGATACAGCAGGAATTGCTGTCAGGAAAATGGAAATATGTAGATTAACTTCAAAAATGCATAAATCGTTTGGAGTGTGGCAGCAAACCCAGATCCTGCCATCATCAGTGTTGCCTGTTCTCCCTAACACCAGTCCCTAAAGTAAGAACCTATAGCTCTGAGGAAACCCTCCCCACTCACCTATTTTCATTTAAGGAACTGAAACGTGAGATTTGTGAACACCCAGAGAAATGAAATCTTAGTATGTGAAAACTCTAAAAAGCAGTCATAAAACATTCATTTATAAAATACCTCTCTCTTTTTAATCTTTACATTGTGAAGGCCCTATAGCTCTATATATGCTAGTTTTATGTGTATAGCACTGCTTGGAAGTATGACATAGTATACTAACTTGGTTTCTGTAATGGTAGTAATAATAGCTGGTGTTTCACAAGCATGTGATCCAATAATTACTTGCACAGATTTAGAATTAGCATTTTTCAGAACTGGTAATAAAGTCATCATCACCTTAAAGTCATATGATGTTTCTGATATGTCTCAACAGAGGACAGTTAAATTTTAAGGTTAGAAGGAACCCATTTTACACATGGAAAAACTGAGGGACAGAAAATTTTAGTACTATGCCCACATCATACAGCTAGTTAGTTGCTGAGTTGGAACTTGAAACTAGACCTCCAAACTAATAGTTTGGATCTTTGTCCTGTATGTCACATTGCATTTCCAAATCTGATCTAAGGTATAAAGCAATATAAAAAAAAATTTTAGCAGCCATAATCTTACTAAAAAAATGTTAACATATGGAGTTCTCAGCATTCACAGGCTCTGTATCTTTTAAGACTCTCATTATGTAATATTGTACATCAACTATACCTCAATTAAAAAAAAAAGAAGACCCTCATGCTGTTTTCCCAAAAGTCCTCAATTGAACTCCATGGGAAAAGTAAAAATCATATTCATCGTTTATTCCCTACAGTGGTCAGTACAGTGCCCTGAGTATTGAGATGCTCAGTAAATATCTAATGAAATATAAATTGTTATACATTGCATCAGTCCAGTATTGATATGAGTAACAATTTATTACCACTGGGCATGAGATACTATTAAAAAAGAAAGAGAAAGAGACACACACACAAGGCTTCAACTCTCCCTCCCCGAAGAGGTAAGTAACCATGCCCGCAGAGAGGCAATAATAGTGATTATATTAAGACAAATACCAAAATCACGGATTAATATCATAGAAGCAAGTTGAGCCAACCAGTTAAATTATTCAATAATATGCAAAGTTCTTAAATTTTTGCTAAAATTTTTATTTTAAAATTCCATCAAAATTATACATATAGGGGACTTCCCTGGCAGTCCAGTGGTTAAGACTCTGCGCTTCCACTGTAGCGGGCGTGGGTTTGATCCCTGGTCGAGGAACTAAGATCCTGCATGCTGCACAGTGCAGCCAAAACAAAAATTATATATATATATATATAAAACATTAAAGAAAGTTATAGAAAAGAAGAAAAATGGCCTATAATTCTATCTTACTAATACAGATATCACCTATGTGCATGTGTGAGTGTGTGTATGTGTTTCCTTCCAGGGCTTTTTCATATGCAGACTTTGATTTCTTCTGCTATTACTTGATTATGGTAAAAAATTAAAGCAGAGAAAATGCGAATCAGTTAAAATGACTTTACCTCCAACCCTGGGAAAAAATTATCCAAGAGTAATGGTTTGGAGTATATCCTCAGATAACTTTTATTACATAATTTATATAGCTACAGTGATGAATACTATGCATACATAAAATTTGGTAGCCTTTTTTTTTCCCACTTGATATTTATACCATCCACTTTGTCTTGTGTTGCTACATAGTTTTTATACTAAGTTCTTTCAGGAAGGAAGCTGGCTGGAAAATGGATGTCCTAGCAAACTGAGAATAGTTCCAAGGTTTGTAGGTCTTACTGAGGTTAAAAAACAGATTTTGTGTGACCATGGAGTGGGAAAGTTGGAAAAATAGGAAATTATGAGCAGAAATGTGGGCTTTTTAAATTATTGCTTAAGAAAGACTTGTATTTTGTTATCTAACAACTGAAATTGAAGAAAGCATAATTTTCATCTAATAATAATTGTTAATATTTCATCTAATATTTACAGCAAGCTATCAAAATCTCTAATGAGGTTCAAACTATATTAAACCTAATTTTGGATATTCCAGAAGGAACTTTTTCCTTTTCATAGTAAACATATACACATTTATTTTTATTTAGTACTTATGCAATGTTATAGATCAATATTAAAAATCATAAAGTTTTCTTTCATATTACTGGGTATATTTTGAGTATTTTTTTGCCTTAGACTTTTTAAATTTTATTTATTTTTATTGATGAATAGTTGATTTACAATGTTGTGTTAATTTTTGATTACAGCAAAATGACTCAGTTATACACTATATACATTCTTTTCTATATTCTTTTCCATTACGGTTTATCCCAGGATATTGAATATAGTTCCCTGTGCTATACAGTAGGACCTTGTTATCCATCCATTCTATATATAATAGTTTGCATATACTAACTCCTAACTCCCGGTCCATCCCTCCCCCACCCCCCATCCACCTTGGTAACCACAAGTATGTTCTCTATGTCTGTGAGTCTGTTTCTGTTTCACAGATAGGCTCATTTGTGCCATATTTATATTCCACATATAAGTGATATCATATGGTATTTGTCTTTCTCCTTCTGACTTACTTCACTTGGTATGGTAATCTCTAGGTCCATCCATGTTGCCTTAGACTTTTGATATGATCTTGGTATATCAGTGAAATAGGAGGGACAGAGTACAATAGATCATGAAATAGTCTTTCCTGCTTTGCTGAGCTCAGAAGACCTTCCCTTCTGTCCAACACTGTATCACAGTCACCTGGGACTCACAAAAGACTGCTTGTGCCTAAAGTCTCACAGAATCTACCATGAATACAGTATCTTTATCTTTCGGCTCTAACCCCTTCTGTGACTCCATACCATCATTAGGCTGATGATAGCAACGAATGCCATCCCATCTCCTCTGTTGCTTCCCCACCTGTCTCTTGAACACCCTTGCACCAGAACTGTTTCATACATCTGCAGCCACAAAATACATTTCACCAACTCGTGTGGAGGAAGTGGACGGTGAAAGTCACTCCATTTTTAGCATTTGTGCTCCACTGAGAATACCCTGATAATCCATGAAAGAAAGCTCAGCCTCTCGACAATGTGGAAGATGGATTAAGGGAAGTGGAAGACTAGAGGCAGGTGACCAGTAAGGAAAATAATTGTAACAATGGAGGGGAGAGAATATACGTGCTTGAATTAAGACAGTGGCTTTGGGGAATAGATAATTGGGAGACATAGGTAAAGAGAACTGCCAGGTTTCTGCTTTGAGCAACTGTATTAATTGTGGTCCCATTCAATGATCTAGGAACTCCACGGGAGGGGAATTTCTCCCTTTGTATTACATTAAATCCAAATATTAGAAAGCTCCCCATCTGTCATTCTTTCTTCTCTTCCTCCTTTTTAGCAGAATCTTGGTTTTGTTTGGGTAATTCACTGTGCTACAAATGCCAAGTGCATCTTTAAGCCAATCATGGTAATCCCATTCTTGAGCCACAGACTGTCTTAGGAATGGGCAAATGATACATTTCTGAGCAATGTAACAAGATGGGAAATTTGCTAGGGAGATTCTGGAATAATTTTTTTTCATTCATAATAAAAAGAGACATCTAGGAATTTACTGGACTTTGCTGTGTCTGCGAGTGACAAGTGAACTATAGAAGCCATTTTAAGACCGTGAGTTAAAAATAAAGCCGACATACTGAAGATGTTACAGCAGAAAGATTTAGAGGGAATCTGAGTTTTTGATGACATGGTTAGCTGCTTAAACAATTCTCTTATGGTTTAAGCCAGTTGAGTTGAGGTTCCCGTTGTTTGCAGCCCAAAACAATTTAAGAGCTATAGAACTGTCTCTAAAAGAAAGAATTCTGGCTAGCCTTGTAATCCCTTGGAAATAAGATCTTTGGGGCTGGATCGTCGATGGTCCAACCAATGGCTCAAAGCGGTTCACCCCTGAGAAGGTGAGCTGACTCTTTGAGGTCTGAGCTCCTGGAAAATGGTCTCCACTAAAATATGTATTTCCTTAAAGTGGGTATTTAATTCTATCTATATTAAGACATAGTATTTTAATTTTCACTTCTGGTATTATACTTGCAGTTACTGTATGCATACTATTGCTCAAGACCACTGGCAGATTCAGAAATAGAACACAGTGCCTAGGCCAAAATGGAAGTTTACAGTTTTGACAAAGCCCTTGACAAAGAGTACAGGAAATAAAAGTCAACCAAACAGGAAGTAGGCAGAGTAGAACAGAACAGCCAGAAATATTTGGGTCTGGCTCAAGAATTAGTCTATCTGCAGAACACAGAAGTACCAAGCAAAGTATGTGGAGCTGAAACCTTTAAATTGGAAACATTTTAAGGGGATTGTGAAAGAAGGAAAAAAAACACAAGGAAGTAAAAGGAAGAGAGAAATAATGTCTCTCACTGGAGTAATTATTGCATAAGCCAAAAAATGTCTTCTGCATAGACAATGACAGCTTTAAGAACTTTCTGCAAATCCTTTGACCTCCCATAAAGAGGTGAATTCTGTGGCCCCTCTCTGAATCTGGGCTAAACCTTAGTGACTGGTTGACCAGTGAACTGTGGCAAAAACTGATATTATGTGACTTCGCAGGGTAGGTCATAAAAGGTGGTACAGAGTCTACCTGGTTTGCTGGGCCCTGCATTAGAAACATGAACTACTGTGTAAGAAGCAGTACCACCCTGAGACCACCGTGCTATGAGGAAGCATAAGCTAACCCATGCTTGTGCTTGCAGACAGACCATAGGGAGAGACCTTCTGAAATGGAGAGAGATGCTCAGCCAGCCCAAGCTCTCCCAGTGCTCACTCTTCCAGCTCCTGGCACTGAATGACTTCAACTGCAGAACCTAAGGCAGAACCACCCAGTGGAGCTCTTCCTGAATTCTTGACCCACAGAAACCACGAGAGATAATAAAATGATTGTTGTCATTTTAAGCCAGTGAGCTTTGGGGTGGTTTGTTATGCAGCAATAGATAGCCGGAACAATAGATGAGATGATTTAAATGCTATGGCTCTTTAATAAGTAAGGAAAAAACTCTAGGACCATTAGAAGTCATTATAGCTAATTACTATAACGAGCTAGATGAACTGGTGGTTTCCAGTCAGAGGATCTGTTACCGATAATTAAAGCAAATAATTAATTGGTGAGGCCAAGTAATATTTTTAAAAAACCTTGACTCTGAAAGAACTTCACTTTATGTAAACATGAAATGTTTAAAGATTATGTTGTATTTCTCAAAGGCAATTTGTGTAAGTAATTTTCTTTTTTTACCAATTTTTCTTCCTATTTCAGAGATTCATATTATCAACAAACTATGACAGATATTTGGGGTGATTCCTGACTTGTCACAATTCAGCAGCTCAAGTCCATAGAGTTGGGAGGTTTAGGGAGGTTTAGGAACTCTATGGACTGAGTTCCAGTTTCCTGACCTCAGGACATTCAATCATGTAACGTTTCTGTAGGGTAAAGTCCAGGACATTTTTAGTCTACATGGGACATGCAGCCAGTGGGACCATATGTGTGAGCTAAATATCAGGATGGGAAAGATGGATGTCAGAGAAGTAAAAGCTTTTTATGGCTCACACCTCTGGTCTTAATTCTTCTTGTTCTTGGTTTAAAGGATTGAAAGAAAATGAATAAAAATTAAGATCAACCAAAGAAAATGTAGAAAAGTAACATGGAAAATGTGTATGAAATGTCCAAATCCATAGACACAGAAAGTAGATTAATGCTTGTCTAGGGCTGGAGAGTGTGGGGCTAGTGGGACATGGGGGCTAATTGCTAATGGGTACAATGAGTACGAAATTTCTTTATGGGGTGCTGAAAATGCTCCAAAATTGATTGCGGTGATGATTGCAAAACTGTGAATATACTAAAAACCATCGAACTGTACACTTTAATAAAGTGGGTGAATTGTATGTTGTGTGAATTATATCTCAATAAAGCTGTTATAAAAAAAGTAACAAGGGAAAAAAGTTTATGTCAAATGAAAACAGATAAAAATCATAATTAAATGTTTTTGGGACTTCCCTGGTGGTCCAGTGCTTAAGAATGTGCCTTCCAATGCCGGGGATGCAGGTGTGATCCCTGGTTGGGGAACTAAGATCCCACATGCTGCAGGGCAACTAAGCCCATGCACTCTGGAGCCCACTTGCCTCAACTAGAGATAAGCCCATGTACCGCCACTAAGACCCAACGCAGCCAGCCAAATATATATATATATATTTTGTTGTTGTTGTTCGTTTGTTTGTTTGTTTTTGTTTTTTTTGTGTGTGCGGTACGCGGGCCTCTCACCGCTGTGGCCTCTCCCGTTGCGGAGCACAGGCTCCGGACGCGCAGGCTCAGCGGCCACGGCTCACGGGCCCAGCCGCTCCGTGGCATGTGGGATCTTCCCGGACCGGGGCACGAACCCGTGTCCCCTGCACCGGCAGGCGGACTCTCAACCACTGCGCCACCAGGGAAGTCCCTAAATAAATATTTTAAAAAAATGTTTTCACTGATGCTTAGAAATTTCCTTGGCTAAATGAGAAGACGTTGCTGAGATTCCTCTAGGGCAGAGTTTAGCAAACATTTTCTGTAAAAGGCCAGATAGAAAATATTTTAGGCTTTGCAGGCCAGGAGGCAAAACCATAAATACTATGTAGGAATTCATATAATAAGAGAGAAAACAAATTTCTGCACATTTCAAAATGATATTAAAAATATAATAATAATTGAGTATATATATTTTTTGTAATACAGGTCTGCTAATGAGAAAAACGGAATTCTTTTTTAGGAGACAACATTGCACTTAATTGAGGTTCAAAGTTAATGTTTCCTATCCTCAAATTGATTGCAAATTGTACCTCTGAAAAAAAAAAGTTCTTAGCTCATGGGCCAAATAAAAAGTCAGTGAGCCAGTTTGCCAACCCCTGCTCTAGAGGACTAAGTTCCTAAAGGCTGGCGTATTAGTTTCCTAGGGCTTCTGTAACAAGGTACCACAAACTGGGTGGCTTAAAACAGCGGAACTTTATCTCACAGTTCTAGAGGCCAGAAATCTGAAATCAACCTGTTGTAGAGCCTTGCTCCCTCCAAAGCCTCTGAGGGAAGATACTTCATTGCCTCCTCTAGCTTCTGGTAGCCCTACGTGTTCCTTGGCTTGGGGCAGCATAACTCCAAACCCTGACTTTATCTTCATATGGCTCTCTTCCCTCTGTATCTGTGTTTGTGTTTCTTCTCTTCTTATAAGGACACCAGTCATACCCTAATTCAGTATGATCTCATCTTAACTAAATATATTTGCATCGACCCTATTTCTGAGTAAGATCACACTCATTTGTACTATGGGTTAGGACTTGAATATATCTTTTGGAGGTACACAATTCAACCCACAACAGCAATGGATTTGGGCAGAGAGCCCTGGAGGATCTTTGGGTCAAAGATGTCCTCCTTATCATGTATTTCTTAGAACAGTGATGCTACTGATGAACACCAGATTTGGCTCAGGTCTCATCCTAGGGAGCACTTGCAAACATCGAGCAAATAGAGAGCACCACCCTTCACGGTTCCCGCAGCTCCAAACCCTGGGACACTTATTTTTTTATTGTTTTAAGGCCCTTAGATATTAGTCACTTTCATTTAAAAATATGTCACTTACTATTAGAAAAAAGGACTAGAATTCATTCTGTATTAGAATGAATGTTTCTTAGCTATTATTTTGGACTTCCTGGAAGCTTCATGATACATCTGAAATTTTATGGACAAATTTTTGTCTCTTTAGTTTGTCTCCCTCTTAAAACTTTAAGAAAAGCTATTACTAAGGTCTGGGCAAGAGTTACCGGTGGCTTGTACCAAGGTTGTAGCAGTGTTGATGGAGAGCGTTGGATGGATTAATGATTTGTTCATAGACAGGATCTGCAGTATTTGAAAATTCGTGTATATAAGGTTGAGAAGAAGGTGTCAAGAATGACTTTCAGAATGAAATTAGAACACTCCCTAACACCATACACAAAAATAAACTCAAAATGGATTAAAGACCTAAATGTAAGGCCAGACACTATCAAACTCTAAGAGGAAAACATAGGCAGAACACTCTGTGACATAAATCACAGCAAGATCCTTTTTGACCCACCTCCTAGAGAAATGGAAATAAAAACAAAAATAAACAAATGGGACCTAATCAAACTTAAAAGCTATTGCACAGCAAGGAAACCATAAACAAGACAAAAAGCCCTCAGAATGGGAGAAAATATTTGCCAACGAAGCAACTGACAAAGGATTAATCTCCAAAATATATAAGCAGCTCATGCAGCTCAATGTCAAAAAAACAAACAACCCAATCCAAAAATGGGCAGAAGACCTAAATAGACATTTCTCCAAAGAGGATATACAGATTGCCAACAAACACATGAAAGGAGGCTCAACATCACTAATCATTAGAGAAATGCACATCAGAACTACCATGAGGATCACCTCACACTGGTCAGAATGGCCATCATCAAAAAATCTACAAACAATAAATGCTGGAGAGGGTGTGGAGAAAAGGGAACCCTCTTCCACTGTTGGTGGGAATGTAAATTGATACAGCCACTATGGAGAACAGTATGGAGGTTCCTTCAAAAACTAAAAACAGAACTACCATATGATCCATCAATCCCACTACTGGGCATATACCCTGAGAAGACCATAATTCAAAAAGAGTCATGTACCACAATGTTCATGGCAGCTCCATTTACAATAGCCAGGACATGGAAGCAACCTAAGTTCCATCTACAGATGAGTGGATAAAGAAGATGTGGCACATATATACAATGGAATATTACTCAGCCATAAAGAGAAATGAAATTGAGTTATTTGTAGTGAGGTGGATGGACCTAGAGTCTGTCATACAGAGTGAAGTAAGTCAGAAAGAGAAAAATACTGTATGCTAACACATATATATGGAATCTAAAAAAAAAAAATTGTTCTGATGAACCTAAGGGCAGGACAGGAATAAGACGCAGATGTAGAGAATGGACTTGAGGACACGGGAAGGGGGAAGGGTAAGCTGGGATGAAGTGAGAGAGTGGCATGGACATGTATACACTACCAAATGTAAAATAAATAGCTAGTGGGAAGCAGCTGCACAGCACAGGGAGATCAGCTTGGTGCTTTGTGACCACCTAGAGGGGTGGGATAGGGAGGGTGGAGGGAGACGTAAGAGGGAGGGGATATGGGGATACATGTATACATATAGCTGATTCACTTTGTTATACAGCAGCAACTAACACAACAATGTAAAGCAATTATACTGCAATTAAGATGTTAAAAAATAAAATAAACCTGGAAGAGGGCCCTCAGAAAACAAAAAAGAATGACTTTCAGCATGAGCACTTGGGTGGAGAGTGGTTAGATGGAATGAAATAGGGAACTTGGAACAGGTTGGGGTAGAAAGAGGAAGAGCAAAATGACAGGACAGCTGTCTATATGGGTCTGAAACTGGAGATATACATTTGAGAGTGGTTGTTGGGATTTAAGGGGACCAATGAATAATGCCCCCTAACTTCTGAGTTCAGAAGCAACTTGAGAAATAGACCTTAGGGAACAAAACCTTAACTTTTGTTAATTGATTAAGCTAGATTATAGAGTATAGTTTTGATCTGTAGACAAACCTGGACTTTTTAATATCTTCCCCGAGGACTTAACCTATTGCCCTGCACTGCTTATCTCCCTATTTCAGAAATAGAGCCTGCCCCAGTAAGATTGTATCATGTAGGAGAGAGGACTTGGGTGCCTGCTGCAGGGGGCACGGATCCAGAGAGAGAGAGAGAGAGGAGAGGAGAAAGAAGCACCCAAGCTGTCGGTGAGTCACTCCCCCTGGGGGAAGGACTGAGTGTTTCAGCAGGAAATAAATGGTATACTTAAAGAGGTAATTTAAGGGAATGTAGCAAAGGGATTATTTGCAGAGGTGTGGGCAAGGTTAAGGGTACAAAAAAGTGATGTGGAAGCATCCAGGATTTACATGGAAGTTCTAGTTCTAGGGACAAGAGGAGGGAGCTCGTACAGAACTCAGGAGAGTTGTAGCTGAGGCAGAGGCGCTGCCCAACAGGAATGTGGCAGAGGGAAGGAGTCAGTACCCAAAGTGTGCCCTTGACTGCCAGCAGTAGGGATGGGCTGGGGGCGGTGAGGGGGGAAATATCCAGCCTACTCATTCTTCCCACCATCTAAACTCCCTCCCACTGACGAAACGCACAGGAAACCAGAGCACTATAATGACAAGGGAATGTAGTCTGTTAAGCAGTCAGCCTGCCCAGGTACAAAGTAGGGCAGAAAAGGGTGGGAATGGGCAATCAGAAAATAACCAACACAGGGACTTCCCTGGCGGTCCAGTGGTTAAGACTGTGCGCTTCCACTGCAGGGGGTCCAGCCCGATCCCTGGTCCGGGGACTAAGATCCTGCATGCTGGGCGACAGGGCCAAGAAGTTTAAAAAAAAAAAAGGAAAAGAAAAAAGAAAAGAACCAGCACATGGTTCTGTCCTCACCTTTATGAGACTAACTTCCACACCCTGCCCCCTACCATCCACTGCTCCTTGGAGTCCCTCCTTCAACCACTGTTAGGTCGTTTAGCTTTTGTTCCAAGAAGCCTCTGAAATGGGAGCAGAACAGTTATTTAATAAAGTTTTCAATGCCCACTGCACCCTAGGGTGAAAACTCATCACTGTCCTCTTTCCTATCCCATATTTGCTCAGCTGTATTGTCCAACTGGTTTACCAGAAGATATGCAATGGGATCAAATGACAGTATAAACTTATGATAATATGATGTTTGACAATGATACAATGCCAATAAAATTGAAATGTCTCAAATAACGTTCTTCCATTACAGAATCTCATTGATTCTAGGATGTGAATTTTTTCCCACATTTTAACCTCTCTAAAATTGGGAGTCATATTACAGTCTCCTCAGCCAGGCAGCTGTTATGTTGGAGGTGTCATTGCCTGCCATGTGCATCAAAACTGGCATAATGGGTGTCAGCAGCTTGGAAGAAAACCCAGCAGACAGAGCAGAGTGTTGTTATAAAATGCTCCCTCACGAGGTGCTGTTGATGACACAGATGGTGGTACCATCTGAGATCATTCAGGCCACTCTGAGTTAAAAAGTGGTTCAGTCATAGAGACAGAAGGTAGATCGGTGGTTGCAGGGGCTGGGAGAGTGGGAGGAATGGATTGGGGAGTGACTGCTAATGGATACAGGGTTTCTCTGGGGAATGATGGAAATGTTCTGAAATAGGTGGTGGTGATGGTTGCACAGCATTGTGCATGTGCTAAAAACCATTGAATTGTACACTTTTAAAGGGTGAATTTTATGGTATATGAATGGTATCTCATTTTTAAAAAGTGATCCAGAACATCGAGAGAAGCTGGGTAATGGATATATGGGAACACTTTTTACTATTTTTGCAAGTTATTGTGAGTCCAAAATTATTTCAAAGTAAAAAGCTTTAAAAAGTACCTTTTGGAATACCATCCAATATGGAGGTCTTATATTTTTAAAAATCTGTATTCAGTTCAATAATATTAAATTTTATCAAAAGCTTTTCACAACAAAGGAAACCATAGGCAAAATGAAAAGACAACCTACAGACTGGGAGAAAATATGTGCAAACAGTGCAACCAACAAGGAATTAATTTCCAAAATATACAAACAGCCCATACAGCTCAGTATCAAAACAAAACAAAACAAGCAACCCAATCAAAGAATGGGCAGAAGACCTAAATAGACATTTCTCTAAAGAAAACATACAGATGGCCAACAGGCACATGAAAAGATGCTCAATATTGCTAATTATTAGAGAAATGCAAATCAAAACCACAATGAGGTACCACCTCACACTGGTCAGAATGGCCATCACTAAAATGTCTACAAATAACAAATGCTGGAGAGGGTGTGGAGAAAAGGGAACCCTCCTACACTGTTGGTGGGAACGTAAATTGGTGTAGCCAGTATGTAGAACAGTATGGAAGTTCCTTAAAAAGCTAAAAATAGAGTTAGCATATGATCCAGCAATCTCACTCCTGGGCACATATCTAGAGAAAACCATACTTCAGAAAGATACATGCATCCCAGTGTTCATAGCAGCACTATTTACAGTAGCCAATACATGGAAGCAACATAAGTGTCCATTGACAGATGAATGGATAAAGAAGATGTGGTGTGTGTGTGTGTATTCATATATATATATATGAATATTACTCAGCCATAAAAAAGAATGAAATGATGCCATTTGCAGCAACATGGATGGACCTGGAGATTATCATATTAAGTGAAGTAAGTCAGACAGAGAAAGACAAATATCATATGATATCACTTATATGTGGAATCTAAAAAAATGATACAAATGAACTTACTTACAAAACAAATAGACTCACAGATACAGAAAACAAACTTATGGTTACCAAAGGGGATAGTGGGGGGGGGGAGATAAATTAGGAGTTTGGGATTAACAGATACACACTACTATATATAAAATAGATAACCAACAAGGACCTACTGTATAGCACAGGAAACTATATTCAATATCTTGTAATAACCTATAATGGAAAAGAATATGAAAAAGAAAAAATATCTGTATTCAGAGTCTGCTTATAGACATGTGAACTATCTTTTAGGGGAAAAAAGTAAAAGGATATTCAACAAAAGCTCTTTTCCAACTTTGAAAATAAGCATGATTCAGAATATTTGAATTCTGAATATAAAGAGCTTCTAAGAATACTTTAAGTTTTTTTGCTCATATTCTTTTTAATATATGCATGAGAACAATGTACGATAAAGATCTATGTCTAAGTCTAAAAGAGCTTGTTAAGAAAGTATAAGATAAACGTTTTAAGTGACAAGTGTTGTGCAAACTTTAGTGGGCATTTTCTCCCCCTCTCTTGGTAGTGTGTTAGATGTTATGAAACATAGTATTACATCCCCATAGAGGACTAAAAGCTCCCAAATCAAATCTCCTTGCTCTGGTAAGGTAAAGACCACAGACATTCAGGTCCATAGTTATCTTCTACACAAACTCTCATCCTGTTCAGCCTCAGCCCAGGGGCATCATTCAGTGCCTCGAAAGAGCGGAGTTCCCTCAGCGGTTGCAGGCAAAGTCTCTTATATGCTCTACTTTTAGAGTCCAAAGGGTTAACAGGACATAGATTTCCCAGCACCAGTCCCACACCCAAGAAACTTAGAAAACAGGGTCAAATCTGCTGGCCCTACCTGGCATTTAGACCAGTTGTATCAGTCTTGATTCTAGGTTTTGAGCTGCAGAAATCAACTCTGCCTGATTTAAGCAGAGAAGGAATGTATTAGTAGTTCTTTGGGCAGTTGGCGGAATCACAGGGAAGACTGGAAAACCTGGTGTTACCTATGAACTGGTCCTGAGAAGACCCTGTAGTCAGCAGCTGAGCCCTGGACCCACAGACTTGGGGAATTCTCTGCTGGGGCTGGGTCTGTGTGTCACTGACTCCTGATTCAAAGTCCAAGGTGGGTGGGTCTCACAGAATAAGCCTTGGTCATATGGCCGCACTCTTGTCATATGGCTTCAAGGAAGCTGGAAATGTGAGTAAGTAGCATTTTCTGCTTCTATAAAAGGAGATAGACTCTGCCTCCAACCAAGACTCTTAAGGAGTGGGAAGAGGTGTAGATGATGGGCACCTAAAAATCAAGATGAATGTCTACTTCAGTCAAAATAAAGTTCTTGAAATCCCAGAACACACACGTAGTACTGGCACCAACTGAAGACCCAGGCAGAGGTCCAGCAGAATCTGAGGGGAGGAGGGAAGGCTGAAAAAACATGAAAGAAAAAAACCTTATTGATATTAGCCTTGTCTGAATGCCTCTCCGTCTATATATCACTTTTCTATAGTTCTTGACCTGTGAACTTTAAAAAAAATTTTTTAATTAATTTATTTTTGGCTGCACTGGGTCTTCGTTGCTGTGCGCGGGCTTTCTCTAGTTGTGGCAAGCAGGGGCTACTCTTTGTTTTGGTGCACGGGCTTCTCATCAGGGAGGCTTCTCTTGTGGCACACGGGCTCTAGGCTTCAGTAGCTGTGGCACGTGAGCTCAGTCGTTGTGGCTCGCTGGCTCTAGAGCACGTGCTCAGCAGTTGTGGCACATGGGCTTAGTTGCTCTGTGGCATGTGGGATCTTCCCTGACCAGGGCTCGAACCTGTGTCCCCTGCATTGGCAGGCGGATTCTTAACCACTGTGCCACCAGGGAAGTCCCTTGACCTGTTAACTTTACATGGTGTTGGGAGAAGTCTTTCATCAAGATGTTAATTATGGCCTAGATTTACCATATCATATCTGGAAATTGAAACCTTCCCAGCCTCTTGCAAAATTTAGAAATTTTTAATGATTCTCCAGGATTTATTGGAGGCTTATTTCTTCCCCACTTAAAAACCCCTTAATTTCTATTTCCCCTGTGTCCCTGTCAAACTAAGGACACAGCCACATTTCCTCTTGTGAGCAGTCATTGCAATGGTGTGCTGGTAAACCAGCTCTGTGTAAGAAAAAAAAGCCCTGATTGATAGCACTTGCCAATTTCCTTGGTGTAAATACTCCCACTGTGGAAGGTTTCAAGCTACCAAAGTTGCAGGTACATCCCTGAATATTTTATTTTATTTTTATTTATTTATTTATTTTGCGGTACGCATGCCTTTCACTGCTGTGGCCTCTCCTGTTGCGGAGCACAGGCTCCGGACGCGCAGGCTCAGCAGCCATGGCTCACAGGCCCAGCCGCTCTGCGGCATGTGGGATCTTCCCGGGCCGGGGCACGAACCCGTGTCCCCTGCATCGGCAGGCGGACTCTCAACCACTGTGCCACCAGGGAAGCCCCCTGAACATTTTAGTGTCAGCTTTTACGAGCCCTTACGAGCCACACAGCCTCTTGCCTGGAATTTCTCAGGCCTCCTAAAGAAGTTGTGTCACTTGCTTAGTCTGGAGAATCTCTCATAGTGGATTCCTCAACTAAAGCTGCTATTGAATATGTGTTCCGTGATGGCAGAGGTCTTTGTTCACTGCTGTACTCCCAGGGCCTAAAACAGTCCCTGGCACACAGAAGGTTCTCAGCACGTACTTGTTTGTGGTGGTGGTTCTGAGGCTCTTCCCTGGGGCTGGTGAGGACAACCACCTCTGCCGTGTGCTAGTCCACAAAGCACTGCCTTTCTCTTGGGTCAAAGGCAGCAGAGACTTTCCCTATGTCCTCTTTCTCTGTGAAGTGGCTCATGTCTCTGATCATCTGTTTGCCTCTGTTGTTCCACTTCTCTTTTCAGGAAGACTCAGCCACATTTTTAACACTTTAACTTGCTTCTTGAGTTGATCATTTCCTTCTTTATCACATCAGCCAGCACCATTTGCTGTACTGATTAATGTTTTCCTCTTTATTTCCCTATGCTTTTGAGTCCAGACATTTGCTTTTCTGATATACTCCTTGGATTCTGTCTTGTGGGGTCCATCTCAGTGAGCCATCTGTAGTTAGGAAGTCTTGAGTCTGCCAGAAACGTGGCTGTTGACACAGATCTTGTCCTTTATCTGTCTTCCTGGGTGGGTGACCCCTCATGGATGCTGTTGTCCTACTGGACCAATATCTAAGGCCTGGACTCTATCTGCCACTGTCCTACCTAGTTCTCCTGCAGCTCATCTCACCTTCCTGCGCCTTCCCTGAACGTCCCCTTTCAAAAGTTTCCTGGGTTACATTCCCTCAAGGCACACGCCATGCCTGCATTCTCTTCTATTACGATAATTGAGCCACCTCGAAACTCACTGGTAATGCTAGCAGCATGCTATGCTCCTCTTTCCAGATCTCCCAGCTCAAACCTGGCCACAGTTGCGTGACCAGGTGTAACTGTTGCAGTCTTTAAAGGGTGATGCCCCAATTAAACTTACTGTTGACTCCTTATCTGACCTTTAAAGATGTACTTCTCAAGAGCTTCCTGGAACTGCACTCCTGGTTTTGGCTGGCAGGTGCAGATTATTCCAGTCTGTTCTCTGAAATTTCACCTCCCTCCATTAGAGTTCTTTGGATCCCAGTCACCTTTTCTGGTCTAGTAATAACCAAAACAAACAAACAGAATGGTTTCTAATACCTTCCTTGAGAACATAGGTCCAAGTGTATCTCCTTTCGTCTTTTATGTTGGACTAGGCTGGCCCCCACCATCAAAACCTGTCTCTTAAGGAAATCCTTCTCCCTACATGGCAGTGGTGGTAAGACGCAGTGCTGGCCAGTCAGAATGGACATGGGCTGCAAACATCCAATGTGTGTCTCTGGCTGACACAGCCTGGCTCCTTTATTTATCTTTCTCTCTCCAACTGTTCTCATTCTGATTTCAAGATCAAATTTTTTTAGAGAAAAAGTTACTCATGACTCTTACTAAAGGACGGTAAGGCAGACTTTATTCAGCACCACTGTGGTAGTTGTAGGAACCAGTGGGGTTTTGCAGTAGGGGAGAGATATTGGGCCCAACTTTGAATTGGGCTCAACAACAAGGAAAAGTGAGAATTTATAGCCGAGGAGCAGGGAAGGGGGGTCAGTGGATGGAAATTTACTGAAATATCAGGGGTAAGTGGGGGCGGGGATTTTCGGCTAAACCATCCTAACCTTCTTGCTGAAGGCAGGCAAGGGTGATCAGACGTCACCTGGGGGATGGTGGAGGATGAGGGACCTAATCAGATATCGAGGGAGATCAGAAATTGAGGATGGAGTTAAACTGACTTAGCGGGGTTCTTGCTAACGATGGACAAAGTAGAGATGAACACGGAAGCCTAAAAGTCAGGGCCTAGTTGAAAAGAGAGTTCAGGGCTTCTCTGGTGGTGCAGTGGTTGAGAGTCCACCTCCCGATGCAGGGGACACGGATTCGTGCCCCAGTCCGGGAAGATCCCACGTGCCGCGGAGCAGCTAGGTCCGTGAGCCATGGCCGCTGAGACTGCGTGTCCGGAGCCTGTGCTCTGCAATGGGAGAGGCCACAACAGTGAGAGGACCGCGTACCGCAAAAAAAAAAAAAAAAAAAAAGAGAGAGTTCAGAAGAGCCAGACTGGAGTTTGGTCAAGGAGAGAATCTTTGTTAGTTTCTAAACCAATCCAGCTCCTCCTTGATTCCTAGAGACAGTATGTCCCTGGCATTAGGCCTCTTACTACTCCTTCCTAGTCTTTGGTTTACTAATATTTTTATTAATGTCCAAAAAGATGTCCTGCCACCTATAAAATAAGGGCCTCTTTTCCTTTATCTGTTCAGGGATGAAAAGCCACCACCCTCTGTGGCTGACCCTCCAGATCTGAGCCTTTAACCAAAGCCAGAGCCAGGCTTAAGCAATAAAGCTAGAGAGGACTTTGATCTGCGGTGGGGTTTGAGGGTGATTCCAGGAGTCTGTAGATCAGTCATTAAGGAATCAGGAGGTTAATTCCACAACAGTTTACTCCTTGGCTCTAAAACTGGACTCAGTTCAACATAACATAAGGAGGAAGAGAATTGGAGGCAGATGACTTAATGCACAACTAGTATAGCCTAACCCTGTCCTCGGGTGGTCCTCAGACCAGCAGCATCCCCTGGGAATTTGTTAGAAAATACAAACTCATAGGCCTTACCCAAGACCTACTAAATCGGGTGGTGGGAGCCCAGGAAGCTATTTGAACGAGTTCGCTAGGTGATTCTTATGAATGTTAGCATTTGAGAACCACAGCTCTCACCCAGGTGGAGCTTAGTTCCATTTACAGAAAGTTTCATGTGAAACTTAGCTTCTTTTGGGCTGTTCCTGCCTGAGAGATATGGTAGGAGCAGCAAGAAATTTTCCCAACCACTAATACCTAAATAACTTGTTCACTGAAACTCTGCATGTTTTAAGTGACAGAAAGACCCATCTAATCCCCATGTTGGGCATACCTGCTTAGATCTATAAGTTGCAAAAACCTGCAAAGCCTGTGTACACGGAGGTGGCAAAGGCTTGGGCCTGCCGAGGTCCTGTGACACCAGGCTCATTAAACTGCTGTGTCTTAAAGCAGTTGAGGACCTGGAAGCCCTGTGCTGACTAAAGTATTGACACCCCCTATCCCTGTCACCCCTGAATCATCGCTCTCTCTGGATATATCTTAAATCTCCAAAGCCCTATCATTGTGCCTGTTCCTTAAGCTTTCCTGGTTTGTAGGCCATGGTTTGGGGGTGGGGAGGAAACAAATCAAATCCCCCTCCTCTGAGTTCAGAACCAACTGAGAAGTAAGATCAGGACTCTGCTAGGGATCAGCATGTCAACTTTATTGCTGATAAAGTCGGATTGGGAAATGCAGCTGGGAATCTGCAGCTACCGCTGGGTTTCCTCACGCCTCCCCGCTGAATTAGACCTCCCAACCCCAGCTGCCTGCCTCCTGGCTTGCTGGGGAGGTTGCCAGACCCAGAAGTGTGGTCACTAGAGCTAGTGCATCATTTCTCCAACCCTCCCAATCAATTCCTATACTCGCTCTTTGGAGGAGCATGGTAAGTGGTGGAGAGACAGGCAGGAGAGGGGCTCCAGTACCATTCCTTCTTGGGGAGGATGTGAGGATTCAGGAACAGGTCTTCCCTGCCTGTGGGAATAGTATTTGAGGTCACTGGCATCAAAGAGAGTCTAGAACGGGAAGAGGGGAAGGTCAGGACTGAGGCTCACATTTAAGCATGGTTTCAAAGAGGAAACCCCAGCCAAAGAAACTGAGAGGAGAGGCCAGAGAGAGGGGCAGAGAGACTAAGAGCATGGGTGCCACAGAGGCCGGGGAAAGAGCATCTTAAGGAGAGAGCGATCAGCACAGTCCACATTCCAGAGGAACCTAGTGAAATGAGGAACAAAAACTGTCCCTCAGATTTAGGCACTTGGAATCTCCTGGTGACCTTACTGAAAGGTGGGAAGGAGAAACAAGCTTTGTGGTAGTCACTGAAGGGTGTCCAGGAGGAGAGTTTCTTAGGGGACAAAGCTTGTTTGAAAACTGATGGAGAAGGACAGTCACCTGCGCTTGTGAGGTTGTGGCGGAGGTAAGTAGCCTGTGCCCCACCCTCCAGGCCAGGTGTCTTGGGTGCAGGCTCTGGCTGTCTCTCTGGAGCACATTTTCCTAATTTGAACAAAGTGCAGCGTGAGCTAATAGCAACCCTGGATGGGAGGATGCTGGTACCCAAGATGGGGGAATAAAGGATAGTAGGTCACTTAGTTACCTGCAAAGCAGGGACTAGAAGCTGAAGGCTTCTGTCTCCAAATTCAGAGATAGCTCCAAACACCCTTTAGGGCAGAAACAACAAAGGCTCTTCTTCCCTTCGAGAGCTTGCCTTATTTTTGTCAGTCCCTAATTATTTTAGCACTAAGTATTTAAATCCTGATCTGGTAAGATGACCAGGATTCCAAGGTCCTAATCCTCCCTTAGTGACAACCTTTAATTCCCTGGGGACTCACACTTTCGATTAATGGAGGTCTACAAAGGTAACAGACCACCCTCTGATTCTCGGGATGGGAGAGTGTCTTGCTGGACCAATTGGTGGTCTCTCCCTACTGTTATCACTAGCGTCAGAGACCATATTCTCTGAGAGCTGGTCTTTAGACAGTTTGTCTTAACCCTTGTCATTGACTTAACCCTTACTTACAATATCTTACTTTTTTCAATTAAATCATCTCCAATTCTGATATCATAGAAATACTACCAGCAGAGACTTCTTAATGATAAGCTTCTCCCAGCTAGTCCCATACTCTTCCTATTTCCAAAATCATTTGTCATATGCCCACATATCTGGAAAACCAAAAATAAGTGGACTTGAAAGAGAGTGGTTGGCCATTTTGCTAAGGATCTCATAGGTCTCTTGGTGTTTGTTTTCCTTTTTAATGTATTTGTTTTCCTGTAACATTAATCAAATTCCAGAAATAAAAACATATTACTAAGGTACATTTAATTTATATTAAGATTTAAATCTGCTATTGAAGGAGAAAAATTAGGATTGATGATAAAAGTTTATTTTAAATTGGCTCTAGATAATTTAGATATGTAAGTTACTTTTTAAACACACACACACATACACACACACACACCCCAATTCTATTAAACAGCCAGATCTTAAAAGTCTAAACTTTGGATACTATAATTAGGAGTCATTTAATCAACAATTTCAAGTTAATGAAAATCTACCCATGTTTTTGGTGTTAAAAGGTAAATGAAATGACAGTATAAAGACTTATTAGGAAATGATTAGATAGAGGAGATAACTGGCCTATACAAGGCAAAGTATGATGATCAAAAGTGCTATACAGGGCTTCCCTGGTGGTGCAGTGGTTGAGAGTCCGCCTGCCAATGCAGGGGACACGGATTTGTGCCCTGGTCTGGGAAGATCCCACATGCCGCGGAGTGGCTGGGCCCGTGAGCGATGGCCGCTGGGCCTGCGCGTCCAGAGCCTGTGCTCCGCAATGGGAGAGGCCACAACAGAGAGAGGCCCGCGTACCAAAAAAAAAAAAAAAAAAAAGTGCTATACATGTGGTCACCAGAAACTTGGAACAGACTTTCCTGAGAATAAATTAGTACAGAAACATTACCCATAACATTTATGCCAAACTCTTTTAGCAGATAAAATATTACACTGGGATGTAATAGGCTTTAAAACAACATGATACAAAACAAAACACAGCAGGGACTTATGAAAATAACTTCTAATAAGGTTTTGGCCTTTTCTTTGTGTGGGATCCAAGGTGCAGTGATCTTTGCAAAAGCCCATTCTAGGGTTAACAGTTTGTTGGCTTGACTTATAACTTTTAAATATTTAAACACATATTTCGTAGGCCTCCCTTTGCACTCTTGCCCTGGCAAGTGTAATCCACACTGTGTTGGATTGGACTCTGTCTTCTGCAGCACATCTGGGGCTTTGATCGGCGAGCCCTAGAGACACAACACCCTAACCCAGGGAAGGGCCGGCCTAACCAGAGCAGGGCATATGCTGCGGCAGGTGAGGGGCACAACAGTCTTTGGTGAGCCTCAAATCCTGCCTGGGGAGTGGCTGCTTCATCTGCCTGTGCCAGCTGGTCCTGCTGGAGAACTGTGGTTGGCCAGTCTGTTGTAACTCAGGTGTGCACTTAAGGAAAGCAAACCAAACAGTCCCTGTCAGGCAGTGGGACAGTGAGCATCCTTTCTACCCTCACTTCCTCTAATGGGAGAAATGTTATTTACGCAGGCTGTAAATGGCTCTTTATTCTTCCTAACACATACCATTCTATGATGGAAATTTTAAATGGAGAGGCTGTGATACAACCTAAAAGAAACTCCATTAGTGATGCAAGCGGCCAGAAGGATTCTTTGTTTAGGGGAAGTGATGAACATAGGAGGGACCAGAGGGCTGAGACGCAGCCAGGAGACTGGCTTCAGGGCCCTGTTGAGGCAGAAAACACTCAGGGCAAGTCCAGTTCCTGTGGGTCATGCGTTCCTCAGAACCCTCTACCCTTCATTTGCCTTCCGCTCCTCTCCTCCCCCTTTCCTTGCCCGTCCCCCAGGCTCCCACACTCCTTTCTTTTCTGTGTTCTCATGAAGGCATATTAAAAATTAGAAAGGGATTACAGGGGCTAGTCTTTGTTAAATAGAACTCAGAAATAAAGGGGAAAACCAAAACTATTTCCCCCTTCAAATGAGTTGTATTTCTCTCAGGCCAAAGAACTCTTGGGGATTTCCCCCAGGATCTCTTTTACCAAGGCTGTTTGTTTTGTTTTTCATTTGTGAGTAGGGACTATTTCATTCACTGAATCAATATTTACTGAGCTTGAATTATAAGCAAGCAGTGCTCCAGGGGCTGGAGAAATTGGAGTAAACTAAAATGACAGAAATCCTGCCCTCATTCCCTATACATTCTTTTTTTTTTCTTTTTTTTCATAAATTTATTTTACTTATTTATTTATTGGCTGTGTCAGGTCTTCGTTGCTGCACATGGGCTTTATCGTGGTGTACAGGCTTCTCATTGCGGTGGCTTCTCTTGTTGCAGAGCATGGGCTCTAGGCGTGTGGGCTTCAGTAGTTGTGGCGCACGGGCTCAGTAGTTGTGGCACGCGGGCTCTAGAGCGCAGGCTCAGTAGCTGTGGCGCACGGGCTTAGCTGCTCTGCGGCATGTGGGATCTTCCCTCACCAGGGCTTGAACCCATGTCCCCTGCATTGGCAGGTGGATTCTTAACCACTGAGCCACCAGGGAAGCCCTCCCTGCACATTCTATGGGGAGAACACGCAATAAACAAGACAATGACAACAATAATGTGTGTGCGTGTTGTGTTTGGTGGTGAGAAGTGCTAGGGAGAAAATAGAGACGAGTACGGTATAACGCAGGGTGGTCAGGGAAGGCCTCACTGAGGAGGTGGAATTTAAAGAAAGACCTGGAGGAGGTGGAAAGAGGCACGAGGATATCTGAGGCAGAAGCATTCTCAGCATAGACGAGAGCAAATGCAAAGGCCAGAGGCAGGAGCACGCCTGGCAAGTTTAGGGATCAACAGGCAGGCCAGTGTGACTGACTCAAAAACAGGATGAGCACAGAAAAGACTAGAAGATGAGGTCAGAAAGGTGTGGGTGTGTGGGTGGGGGATGGTGGAGGGCCTTTTTAAGCCTCTGATATACTCTGAGCAAGATGAGAAGCCACCGTTTGGTTTAAGCCTAGGAGTGACATGGTCTGATTTGCATTTTAAAAGGATCACTTGCTGCTGTGATAAGAATAAGCCGTGAAGGACAAGGGTGAAACCAATTAGGAGGCTATTGAAATAATCCCAGGAAGAGAAGAAAGTATCATTATCTTACACCAGGGTAGTAGTAATAGAGATGGTGAGGAGTGGGGAGATTCTGGATATATTTTGAAAATACAGTCAAAAAGATTTGCTAATGAGTTGGTTGTGGGTGTGAGGAAGAGAAAGGAGCCAAACAGAATGTCAAGGTTTTTGACTTGAGCAACTAGAAAAAGGGTTTTGCGATGAATTGAGACAGAAGGCTTCACGGGTGCAGGTTGGGAAGAAGATCAGGAATTCAGTTGCAGGAACTTACACCCTAGATCTGTGTTAGACAAGTGAAGGGCCCAAGTAGGCAGGCAGATAGATATATGAGTTTGGAATTCAAGGGTGGGGTTGGGGGAGGAGATTAACTTTGGGGGCCATCAATGAAGAGATGTGATTTAAAGCCAAGAGATGAAGTTTTTGAGGGAATGACAGCAGATGGAGAAGTCCAAGATGTGGGTCCTGGAACGGTCTAGTGTTTATGACTGGGAAGAAGAAGAAAAACAAGCTGAAAGACAGAAGGGCCAGCCAAGAGCTAGAAGGAGAGTAGGAAAAACATGGTGTCTGTCCTGGAAGCCAAGTGAAGAAGACCCATCAAGGAAGAGGGAGCGTTGACTGTTGCTGACAGTGAGTAAGATGATGACTGGGAATCCTCCAAAGACAGAGTCACCGGTGACCTTGAGAAGAATCCTGTCAGTGGAGTCGGGGGTGTGAAAGTCTTGATGGAAAGGTTCAAGAACAAATGAAGAGGAGAAATTGTGGCCAGTGAGTACAAACGATACTTCAAAGCCCATTAGTTGTAAATGGAAGAGAGAATTGGGGCTCAAGCTAGAGGAGGACGTAGGGTTGAGAGAGGTTTTTAAATACAGAAGAAATAACCACATTTGTACATTGATGGAGAAGATCCAGTAGAGAGGGAAAAATGGAAGATTCAGGGCTAAGGGGCTCTACCTTGTAATATTAAGAACATCTACATTGTATTGACTGCTAATATGTGTTAGGTTTTTATATATGCTATTCATTCCTTAAAACATGAGATGTGTGTTAAGGTTCCCATCTTATTAACGAGGAAATTGAGACTCAGAGACATTGAGTTTCTTGTCCAAGGTCACACAGCGAGGACAGAGAAGGGCTAGGTCAGAGCCCAGTCTGTCTGAGGGAAGCTCAGGCCATCTTGCTCCTAGGCTCACCAGCTACCCTTCTGGTTGTGGAGTTTCCCAGGCACTGAAGGGGCATATTTACTGTCTTAAATCCCTGACTAAAGGAAGAATCTGTGTACTTCTCACAACCATGACCAGAGACTTCAGTCATGAGGAAAGTCTGAGTCATTCTGCTTTCCCTTCTTTCCTAAACCCTGGGACAGTAGAAAACAGAGGAGGTGCCTTGGCGTTTGGTTTGCCCCAAACCTCTATACATTAGACATCTAATGAATAACGTTATGCTGTATGTTGGAATATACAAAGGGATGGAAATCAAGAGTCCTGAGTTTTAGTCATGACTGTTACTATATGGTTATCTTACTTCCGTCAAGTCAATGAACTTTGAGTTCAGTGTCCTCATTAGCAAAAGGGGAATAAAAGTGTCTGTCCTGTCTGCTTCTTGGGTGGTTGTGAAAACATCACACTCTATTCCCTCTACCTCCAGTACTCCCGCCATATGTGAGATCATATGCCATTTCCAAAGTGTATCACGTATGATGGCACCAGTGACTCTCAACACTCGATGCACAGCAGAGCCCAGCAAACTTATACAAATACTGCTGTCCTGATAGGATGTGGGGCAACTAGAATTCACAAGCATTACTAACGGAGTGTAAGTCGGTACACCCACCTTGGAAAGCAGTTTGGCAGCATCTGTTGAAGTTGAACCAATACCTCCCTGTGATCCAGCATTTCCAGTCCTAGGTTTATACCCAAGAGAAATGAGTACCCAGGTGCATCAAGAGACATGTACAAGGATGTTTGCAGCAGTATTATTTGCAATCGCTCAAACTGCAAACAACTCAAATGCCCATCAACAGTAGAATAGACTAATTGTGGTATATCATATATAATGGAATACAGACCAGTATTGAAAGTTTGCAAAATACAGCTGCAATCACATGGGTGAATCTCACAAATATAATGTTCAATAAAAGGAACCTGACATGAAAGATTTTCCTCAAAACATGAGATATCATACAATTAGGAAAACCAGGAAAATCTTAAATCTCAGTGGTGTTAGAAGCCAGGACATCAGTTACATTTGGAGAAGAGGGAATGAGTAGATTTACTCAGAAGCCTTTACACATGAAGGGCTTCTGAATTGCTGGTGATGTGTGTGTGTGTGTGTGTGTGTGTGTGTGTGCCTCAATGATGCTTATACAAATTAAAAATACATACATGTAGGCCTTCCCTGGTGGCGCAGTGGTTGAGAGTCCGCCTGCCGATGCAGGGGACACGGGTTCGTGTCCCGGTCCAGGAAGATCCCACATGCCGCGGAGCGGCTGGGCCCGTGAGCCATGGCCGCTGAGCCTGCGCGTCCGGAGCCTGTGCTCCGCAGCGGGAGAGGCCACAACAGTGAGAGGCCTGCATACCGCAAAAAAAAAAAAATGTTTGGATAATTTGCTGAGCTGCACACTTAAGTTTTGTGCACTTTTTTGTCTATTTGTGCACTTTTTTGTTTTTATGTCTATTTTACTTCAACTAAAAAAACTGCTGCCTAGTTCCCATCCTGGGCCAATTAAATAAGAATTCCTGGGAGTGAAGCCCTGGCCTGGGCATTTTCCAGAGTGCACCCTGTTGAGAACACTCCCTCCTGCCTTTGTTGGTGGTGTTCCTTCTAGGGGGGAAGACCTCCAGCTCTGTGTCTGGGTGCTGACTGTGTCTCTGTGCCTCAGGGTGGTGGAGAGGACAGGGCTGTCTGGTGGAGAGAAGGCTGGAGGACCTGGTGTGCTGATGGCTGACAGCAAGAGTGGCCTTCGAGGACCTGCCTCTGAAGGTGAGAGAGAGCAACCAAGTTTCTGGAACCTGCAGAATCAGCCTTATGTGGGAATGTGTTAGAAATGCACCCTAGATTTGCTGGATTAGAAACTCTGGGGGTAGGCCCAGTAATCTGCTTTAACAAACCCTCCAGGTGATTCTGATGCGTCCTGAAATTGGAGAACTGCTGCTCCAAAGAGTAGCAAGAAGCCAATTTGGCCAATTTGGCAAAACCCTCAAGAGATCCATTCTTGAGGGAATAGGTGTTTTGCTGGAAAGTTTGTTTTTTTGCCCTCCCCCTCCCGCATTGGTCTTGCCCCAAATCAAACCTATACCATTAGTTCTCAATTCTGGCTGAGGAGCTTTAAAAAAGGTTTCTCCCCTGCTGGGTCTCAGGCATCCAGATGCTTCTGATGTGTGCCAGGGCTGATAAACTCTTTTCTATATTCAGGTACTTTTGCGGTTGAGACAGATGATTGTTAACACCTGCCCCCAAATTCTTTTGGTTGTTTCTGCAAGGCCTGTGAAGCAGAAATCAGGCCTTCAGCAGCTGCTTGTCCAGATATAAAGGTGTTTCCTGAGGGCCAGTTTGGCTTTGCTTGCAGGTACCTCTGCGGACCACAACGCTGAGCTGAGACACCACCTCCCGACATGCACATGGGGCCGGCTCCTTAGCTACACATCAAACACCAAGTCTGCTGCCCATGCTGGTTGCCGAGTGAGGTAATGTGAGTTAAACCCCTTAGTTTGGTGCACAGAGAAAATGTCAACAAATGCTAGCTATCCTTATCTTCATTATCTAAAGTGTGTGGATCCCTTTTCATTTAAGCTCTATAAGATACCTGCTTGGAAAGGCCAATCTTGGTTGTTTCATCTTGAATTCTCTATCCCCCCAACTTTCCTGCAAAGCCCAGGAGGGACCATTCACATTCATGAGGGTTGTTCTAAGCCAGTAGTTCTTAAAATGTGGTGGTGATGGTGGTTTGGCTTGTGGGGGGCGGGGGGTGGTAGTCAGTAGCATGAGTATCACCTGGGGAATTTGTTAGGCCTGCAAACTCCCATCACCAAAAAAGTTTAATAATAATAAATAAAGAAGGCAGGAGGAAACTTCTGGAGATAATGGATATGTTTATGGTATAGATTGTGGTGGTGGTTCTACGGATGTATACTTATTTCCAAATGCATCAGATATATGTTAAATATCTACAGCTTTTTGTATGTCAGTCATTCTCCATAAAGTGGTTTAAAAAAAAAAAAAGAAGAAATGCAAACTGTTGGGCCCCACCCCAGAACTTCTATATCAGAAACTCAGGAGCTGCGGCCCAGCCATCCATGTGTGGTTCTGATGCTCACATTTGAAAACTACTGTTCTGAGCCCTTGCCCCTCAAAGACTGTTAGAAATGCAGAATCTCACGCCCCAAGTCAGCTGACTGAATTAGAAACCCCAGGTCACTGGGATGCACATTAGAGTTTGAAAAGCACTGCTCTAAGCTCCCTCCCTGGATCCGGTTAGACTTAGAACACCAGAGGGGTGCGTTCTTGGATTGCGGCTTCTCACAGAAATGCCATCCCAGGACGCTAATTTAAGGGTAAGAAATAAATGCCTGAAAGACCTTTCCGTATCTGTGAAAAACAACTTCTACTACCTTTTATCCCCCTCAGATAAAGATTCATCCTGTCGATTTTCTTAGAGGTTAGAGCAAGCACGTATATCTGTTTTTGAGAAAGAAGTTGAAGTTATGAAACCCGTTACACCTAAGTTGCCAAGACACTTAGATTTTACCTCAGTTCTAAGCAGTAGTCCTAGTAGATACGGGTTCTCTCGTATAGCTCTCCCTTCTCCTCCATAATGTGATTTTAGTGTTTTAATTCTCGTTTTAACAATTCTATTGTGGCTGCCTTTTTTTATTATGATAAGTAGGCTCAGGTATTGTGTGAGATGATAAGAAATAAGTGTCTGTCTGATACTTTGGAGCGTCTCTGCCTGTATAAAACAGTGATTTCAAGAGTTCAAATCCCTTTTGTTCCATGAAGCTTTCCTGGCGCTCTCCACCACAGCTGTCATTCATATGGCCTCAGATAACATTATATATATCACATGTGTGCCCAATATTTTGTGAGTTAATGTTTGTAAAGTGCTTGAACAGTGTAGGAACATAGTAGATACTCAAATTATAATGATTACCATTACCACTGTTATTGTCATTGTTTATATATACTTACCTGTCATTCCTACCAGACCATGAGCCTCTTCGGGGTGAGGAGAGGGCCTTATTTATTGTTGGATTCCCAAATAAGCCTGGTTTATGTTGCACTCACAAGAGCTTCTTACACATAACATTAATGAGAGTAAATATGAGAGTGCTTTGAAAAGGAAAACATGATTTATTGCCATTGTTGGAGCATTGGGTCTCGGAGTATCCTATCCAAAGAGAAAAGCTATTGTGCCAACAAGAGCAGCACATCCCTTAGCCTCAGTCCCAGAGGGCATCAGAAAAAAAAAAAATAAGGGAAGTGAGGGATAAATGTCACCAAAGTTGTCAGTGAAACTCAGTTCAGAAGAAACTGACCAAAACCAAAATGAAATCAACTGAAAATGTTAATGGTCATTTTTAGTAAGTCACAAGAATTTGAAGAAAGGCTATTTTAACAAGTAGAATGGGGCTTCCCTGGTGGCACAGTGGTTAAGAATCCGCCTGCCAATGCAGGGGACATGGGTTCAATCCCTGGTCTGGGAAGATCCCACATGCCTCGGAGCAACTAAGCCCGTGCGTCCCAACTACTGAGCCTGCGCTCTAGAGCCCGTGAGCAACAACTACTGAGCCTGCGTGCAGCAGCTACTGAAGCCCACGGGCCTAGAGCCCGTGGTCCGCAGCAAGAGAAGCCACCGCAATGAGAAGCCCAAATGCAGCAACGAAGAGAAAGCCCCCACGCAGCAACGAAGACCCAACGCAGCCAAAAAAAAAAAAGAAAAGAGACTCCACGCTTCTGCAGGGGGCACGGGTTCAATCCTTGGTCGGGGAACTAAGATCCCACATGCTGTGTGGCATGGCCAAAAACAAAAACAAAACAAACAAAAATAAGTAGAATGATTTCATTTTCCATATAGCCTAGGAAATTAAGATCTAGATAGTTTCTTTTACTTAGTCTCAGGTCTACTTTGCACCTCTTTTGCAGAAAGCAGTATGGTTTCACCTTCAATAACTTGTCAAAAAAAGAAGCAAAATAGATAGTGTCTTACGTATTTGTTTACAAGAGAAAAACACATGTCATTTGTGGGGTTATTCAACATAGTATAGTATTCTAGGGGAAAAAAAAGTTCAGGCAAGAGAAGAAAATTGAGTAAAGAATCAGGTTTGCATGATGTGCAGAAGCAGGTTCGTGATGAAACTAACAAAACCTGAGGTATGGCCCCTCGCTTAGCTCCAGCCTCTTCCAAAGCCCCGAGAGGGACGCTCACAATTTTGTGTTTTTAATTTGGCATTAGTGTTCATAAAATGGGCTTCCCAAGTTGTATAGGTTTCAGGCTCTATAAAACTGGGACCGCTCCTGAGGAAATGCCTCTCTATTTCTGTAGCTCTTGCTTTTCAGATTTACTTACGATCTTTTAGCTCTGCTTTGCCAGATAGGTGATGCAAAAACGGGGTTTGATAATGAGGAAGAAGGTCCTTGGAGACATGCTGGGAGGAGAGATAGATACAGCTGAGAGCCAAGTGATGAAACGTAGATTCTAGAGTGTTTTCCTTCAAGGATTATCACCGTCCTATGGTAGAGATTTGCAACCGTGGCTAAGTTTCCCCCCAAGAGACATTTGGCAATGTCTGGAGACATTTTTGGTTGTCATAAAAAGGGCTGGTGTGGGTAGGCTGCTACTGGCATCTAGTCGGCAGAGGCCAGGGGCTCTGCTAAACATCCTACAATCCACTGGACAGCCCCCCGCAGCAAAGAACTGTCTGGTCCCAAATATCAATAGTGCTGATGTTGAGAAATCTTGTTCTAGAGCACTTGTTGCACTGCAGGTCACTGACAACTCAGGTTGTCAAAATGAAGTGCTCAGGACTGCCCTGGCGGTCCAGTGGTTAAGAATCCACGCTTCCACTGTAGGGGGCACGGGTTCCCTGGCTGGGGAACTAAGATCTCACATGCTGTCCATGGTGCGGCCAAAAATAATAAAATAAAAATGAAATGCTCAGCAAACAGCATGAGGTACCTTCTCAAAGGCATTTTGCAGTTTGGTCTCTCCCATAAGCCATTGTTCTGCTCTTCCTTGAGCCACATACTTGGCTCTTCTTTAGTACCTTCCATTCCACCGCCAACGCACAGGCAAAGGCTGTGGGGACAGTAGCTCTAACTAAAACAATGGTGAAAACCTGGTTCCAGCTCTGCTGTGGGAGAAACAGGGAGTCCCTCCTACAGTGGCTTCAACGCTACAGAAGAACCACAGGCCCTGAAGTGGTGCTTTGTCGTGCAAATCCTGATCAAAAGACCAGCTTCCCTAAAACTAAAACAACCAGCTGTTTCCCTCAACACGACAACGTGAATGTCAAGGCAATGCCGTGGAAATGTCCACACCCTGAAAATGTTGATCCCACTCCCAGGCTGCTGAGCCCTACTAGTTCAAATCCCAGCGTTGCCAGTGGACTGCCCCAAATTCCTGCCCTCTGACCTCAGCAAGTCCTCACTGCCTTTTGGCCTGCCTTCTAATCACCTTCTAATTGTGTGTCTTATTCTCATGGCAACTCACTTCCCCCAAGGCCCCAAACTTTTCTCTCCCTGTTTCCCTTCTGCAGATGTCCTTGCCTCATGCTTTCCTGAGATGAGTAACAAAATAATCATAGCTGCTCTCATTTATGCAGCAGCCACAAACACTAGGCTGGTGCAGTATGTACGCTTCATCTGCAAAGTATCGATAACCCTGTTTTGCAGATGATGAAACCAGAGCTTAAAGACTTCTTCCAGCCTCTAACTGCTTCCAGGTCACAGTGCAGGCATTTGATCCCAGGACTGCCCATCTCCAGGATGAACTTCTTGGACTTCTCTCTTCTCCCCTAAAAATATGTCTCTGTCTTGATCCTTGGGTCTTGGAGGAAGAAAAGTTCTTTCAACCCAAAGTTTCCTCCTCCATCTTGATCTTCATTTCCTCCTGTCTCTCACTGAACTTCACTGCTTTGGCTCTCCCCCTTCCCTCTCTCTCTCTTTAGCTCAGCCCCTCCTCCCTACAAATGCGTTCGGTCTGCCCTGCTTCTCGGACACACTCCTGCTTCATCTGCCTCCTTTGCTTCACTGTTAACTTGTCAATATGGCCACCTCTTCTGCTCCCTCGTGCACTCCTTGGCCTGTCCAGTCGCCTATTCCATGAGCAACACCTAGCTCCCTTTCTGGCTCTGTGGCTCTTTCTGGCTCTGTCCTTGGCTCCCCTCTGCTCCATGCTGGATGGGCACCATGTCCATCTCCTACCCTTTTGCTTCTCAGTACCCTCAAGATGGTGCCCTGAATAGAGAGGGTGATGATGATGACCTCACCTTCAGAACTGGGCAAAAATCAGGCAAACACTTCCCAGGGGCCAGGGAGATGGCTGAAGCAGGGCTCCCAGGGAAATTCCTTTGGGCTGGAGTTCTGTTCAGCAGAATGGCCACACACTCTTACCATTTTTAGAGCAGTGATTACCAAATGGAAATACCCTATTTCACCAGAGACTGAGACCCGAAGTCACTAGCTTCATATCTAAATGTCATTTACCTCTTCACTGTAACTGAGGCTCTGAGAAACAGAGACACATGACTACATGCTAGGGGATTCAATTCCTGTTTTTCCTTCCTGTTTGTCCTCTGCTAAAATCAAAAAAGAAATACCTAAAAGAAACTTCTTGGTTTTGTTATCCTGATAACATATTATTACTACATCTGTGGAGGTAAAGTTAAATGAAATAATAAATAGTTTTTGAGCTGTTGGCATCAAATGCCATCAGTTTTTAAAAGACAAGTAAATAACATCTAGGCACTAAATCTGTATTTGATGGCAAAGATCCCTTCTCTGGGTAATTCCATTCTCATACCCTCTCCACTGAAATGTCTATAGGAATTTCCATACGTTGGTATTAGTAAACTTTTGTCTAGCATTCATCCATCTATCGATGGGTTCATTCCTTATCAAAACTGTGTGCTCAGTCCTTGGATAAAATAGACACAGTGCCTGTCCTGGGGGAGTGTAGTCTCATCTGGCACTTATAATTCCATGTGATAGGTGCTGAATAGGAGAAATGTGGGGTGTGGTTGGAATATTTTCACAGATCCTCACCCTAGACTTGGGCGTAGCTGATCAGGGCCATATCAGTAATATCTAAGGTAAAACCTGAGTGTGTTAGGTGAAGGTGGAGGGGTGAAGTTGTGGGGAGGGGTTGTCCCAAGAAGAGAGACTAGCATTCTAGGAGGCTCATGTCAAGGGAGAGAAGGTTTTAGGGAACTGAAAAGAAGTCATTTTCAGTAGATCAGAGAAGAGAAGAAGAATGGAGAAAGATTATCATCATCCTCCTCCTCCTCATAATTAATACTTTAGATATATAAATTGGGTACCATTATTATCCCCATTTTGCAGATGTGGAAACCGAGGCACTGAGAGGTTACAGTAGTTTTCCCAGGGTCACCCAGCCAGTATGTAGCAGATCCAAACACAACCCAGGATCTGTGCACTTAACTGGCAAAATATTGCCTGCCATCCTACCTTTGAGATAGTCTCCAAACTTCCTCCCAGCAATGATTTGGGGACCCAAGGAGAAAAAAGTAGATTGAGGCAGTGATTTTATATTTAGTAGGAAGTCTGAGTGGAAATCTTAACCAAAGAAAGCCTGCTCTCCTCTGTCTGCTCCCCTCTGTAAATCAGATTACGGTAGGGAATTCCCTGGCAGTCCTGTGTTTAGGACTCCACGCTTTCACTGCCAAGGGTGTGGGTTCCATCCTTCACTGGGAACTAAGATCCCACAAGCCTCGCAGCCAAAAAAAAAAAAAAAACAAAAACCAAAAACCAACACAGATTAAGGTAAAGACAATGCTCTCCTGAGGGGAATTTTCATTTAAATGGAGGAGGGACCAAAAAGTTTTGAACACCCTAACAAGTAGGGTGGATAGAGGGAGACGATTTGGGGTGGAGGCCCAGCTCCCCAGGGGCTCAAGCAGGTAGTACATAAGGGACTACCTAGTCATATAATCGGAAGCATCTTTTTGGCCTAGAAGAGTTGCTATGAATCACTAAACTCTTAATTTTCTAGTAGGGAATGACTTAGGCTCTTAAAAGTTACACATTAGAAGTTTTTTCCCTCACTCCAGTTACTAATGACATAAGTGAAAATTACTCAGGGTGACTCAAGGAGTAGGCTTATTCAGAGGTAGCTGAGTTTTGTTTAATTCCGTGACTGATCTAGAACGTACAACAGCTTCATATCCCTTAAGGTGGAAACCAAAAACAGTTTAATGCCATAAACTTTGTGAGCAAAGACTTCAAAGTGGTGAAGTATGTGAACAGTACACCCAAGCTTGGAGCATGGTGATACGACTTCTCAAGACCAGACAATCTCTTGTGGACAATTACCCACTAGTTCGATTAAACCTTGAGCCTATAAGAAATCTAGCATTTGTTCCTGACTAATTTTTCCTAGAATAAAACCATTTCAGTATGAAATCTACTGTATATCACCTTTCCTGTATAAAATGCTCACTTCTCCTGTTTCATCCCAGTTGCTTCATTCCTTCTCAAGAGAGTAGACAAGGATAGGTGATATTTTAGCTGCTGAGACTGGCTTGAGTCAAAATACCCATCTCCAAGACCTCCTGTGGTGAAAACGTTGAGGACTGAGCACTATTTTCCATGTTTATTTCCCAAACTGGGAAAGTTGATGGTTTGCATGTGTATAATAGGTTGGATTAGAAAAGGAGCTTTGGAGAAGCTTATGGCCCGTGATGGGGCACAGTTACTTGGTTTAGTTAGCCGCCTGAGTAGGGAGGATGTGTGTGTTTCATATCCTTGTTTATACCAGTACCTAGGGAACTCAAAGTCACGTGGAAATAGGATATGGTTTATCAGTTAGTCCTTTCTACTCAAACCATTCCCCACCCCTCATCAAAAAATGAACAATAGTTTTATTGGCCCTTTCCCTACTACTTAAAATTCCTTCTGCCACTTGGCCAGATCTGATTTTGCTGTTTATCTCAGGTACATGGATAGAGAGCTTGGTTAAGAAATTCTGCTTCACAGGGAGATCAGCTCAGTGCTTTGTGACCACCTAGAGGGGTGGGATAGGGAGGGTGGGAGGCAGACGTAAGAGGGAGGAGATATGGGGATATATGTATATGTATAGCTGAGTCACTTTGTTATAAAGCAGAAACTAACACACCATTGTAAAGCAATTATACTCCAAGAAAGATGTTTAAAAAAAAAAAGAAGAGTTCGCCTGCCAATGCAGGAGACATGGGTTTGGTCCCTGGTCCAGGAGGATCCCACGTGCTGTGGAGCAACTAAGCCCGTGCACCACAACTACTGAGCCTGCACTCTAGAGCCTGCGAGCCGCAACTACTGAAGCCCGCGCGCTGAGAGCCCGTGCTCCGCAACAAGAGAAGCCACCACAATGAGAAGCCCACGCACCACAACGAAGAGTAGCCCCCGCTCGCCGCAACTAGGGAAAGCCCGCGTGTGGCAATGAAGACCCAACACAGCCCAAAAAAAAAAAAAAAAAAGATGGCTCAACAGCTCAATCACAGAAAGGGTAGGGCATCAGATGTGAGGGAACCAGGGAAAACATCCCTCCCTCATCCTGCCTCCTCCTCCCACAGTCCTTCTCTCTGGCTAACTCTCTACAAGGACGCTTTCTTCTCTCTCCCTGCAGATAGGGGTTGTCCCCAACAGGGTGGTGCCGCAGCCTCACATTTCCCATCTTCTATCTCTCTCATTCTCTGTCTTCTTGACTGGCTTAGCCTCCTACCTGGCCATCAAATGTTGGAGTTCCTCGAGGCTCTATCCTAGGTCCTCTTACTTCCTCCCTCAGAGATCCTCACAGTTTTAATCACCATCTCTACTTAGAGGGTTCCCATATTTATTCTCCAACACAGACCTTTCTCCACGCTCTAGGCCTATGTAGCCAATTGCCTACCTGGTGTCTACTCTTGGGTATCTCAAAGGCATCTGAAATTTTCCCCTTCTTTCCTGGTAACAAAATCCCCATGTTGTTGGAATTGGCAACGTACCTGGCTGAAAAGATCACATTTTCCCCCTTCCCTTTGCAGTCACGGGTGGACAACGAGATGTATGCAGAAGTAATTAAGTTGAGCTTCTAGGGGAAGTCCTTTATAAAAGGCTGACTCAGCTGGAAGTTTTGCCATTTTTGCCCTTATGCCTTCCTCCTCCTTCTGCCTGGAATGTGGATGTGATAGCTAGTCCTCGAGCAGTCATCTTGAGAGTATGAGGAGAACTTGAAGATGGAAATGAGCACTAAAAATGGCAGGGAGGGCTTCCCTGGTGGTGCAGTGGTTGAGAGTCCGCCTGCCGATGCAGGGGACACGGGTTCGTGCCCCGGTCCGGGAAGATCTCACATGCCGCGGAGCGGCTGGGCCCGTGAGCCATGGCCGCTGAGCCTGCACGTCCGGAGCCTGTGCTCCGTAACGGGAGAGGCCACAACAGTGAAAGGCCCGCGTACCGCAAAAAAAAAAAAAAAGGCAGAGAAAATGGTAGAAGGAGCTTGGGATAAAGATGCTTACTTTCTATCTACAGACAACTTTTAGGTGAGAAATGGTAAATGTCTATCTTATTGAAGCCACTCCTATTACAGGTCTCTATAACTAGAACAAAACACAATTCCTAACACATAATGGTCTCTTCCTACACCTCTATCCTCATCTGGCATCAAACTGCACTCCAACCTTCTCCCTCTTCTCAAGTCATGCCGTCCTCTCTGCCTATACTCACCATGCTCTCTCCTGCCACTTAGTCTTCTCACGTGCCATTCCCAATGCCTAGATCCCAGCTCAGTCATCACTTCCTCTGAGAAGCCAGCCATGGCCAACTTCACCCATCACAGGTCTCAGAGTACCACCAGGCTCTTCTATGTAGTAGCTGTCCCCTTTGTAATTTCACAATCTAGTGGGAGGGACTAGTCTAGTCCCTCCCAGTAGACTATAACCTCCATGGAGGCAGGACTGTGTCCTTTCCTGTTATTAGCATTGTATCGTTTATACCCAAGCCTAGTTTTGTAATAAGTGCTCACCTCCAAAAAAAGAAAATAAATGCAACAGAAAGGAGTTACTCAGGTCTCTCTGGTCCATATTTTTAAAATCCTAGGGAAGAATTCAGCTGGTTTAGTTAAGGCCAAGTTTCCACCTCAGGCCAAGAGCCAGGTCTGTAAGAATATGGTAGCCCTCATTCAAATCACATGTTTGGATTAGGAAAAGAAACAATTCCAAAAGAGGGGAAAGGGGATAGGTACATGTAACAATAAATGTCCACCCCTTTAAGGCCATCTTCCGTGCTTATTGCAACCTGCTTTTACCTGGAGGGGAAGGTGGAGGAAGGAGGGTTCACAATATAATTTGGCTCAGGTCTTGCATGACCTGGGAGGGGACCTGGTCCCCAAACTATTGTGTATAATAAGGGGGCCACCTTGGTACATTCCCTCAGGGTCTATTCCCATTGTAGTCCATAGGTCATGAGAATAAGAGTGAAAATTCTTGTTTTATCCAATTTTACGACTTCCATTCAATTCAACACTTGAAATATAAGCTCTTCATGAGTCAAATTCCTTCCCCTCTGGCCCCTGCTGCCCTCTCTGACTTCCTCCTATTTCTCAATGTCTGAGCTCAGCCCTGCCTCGGGGACTTTGCACTGCTGTTTGCTCTGCCCTCAACTCTCTGTCCCTAGATCTTGGCGAGGCTGGCTCCTGGGGAGGCCAAGCCAACAGGGCTGCTGTGCATACTTCTGCAGTTCATACGATGCACAAAGGTGGTGGACTAAGGGCTGAAACTCAGTCCCAGTGCTGCCCACCAAGCTGTGTGCTCTGAGGAAGAGGAGCGTTTTTCTTCACCAAAGAGCATCGTGTAGCAAATCAAGGGTCCTTGGGGCTGCATCTGGCCAGACAGGAGATCTTTGTCTCACGTGTACACAAGCCATGTAAGCCTAGTGGTAGCCCATGGCTAGAGGGTCTTCTCATCAGAGCTGGACAGTTTTTTCCTCTACTGGATGAGGATGACCCTGGGGCTAAATTGACACTGAAGCTGAAAACCTTGCGACTGACGGAAGGTGGAGAGAGCGCTGTGGGGCGATCCTGAAAGGAAGTTCTGCCTCTGCCCCGTGTCGGTGCTCTTGGTTTAGACTCTTCGTCACATCCTCTACTTCATTGTCCCACAAGTGCATTCTGAGCTCCCATCATGTGCTGGGGGAGGGATCAATGGTGACCAGGCTCTGCCTTTTGGGAATTTAATCTAGACGGGGAAAGATACAAATCAAATAAGCACACCAACAACATTTAACATTAAACTGTGATGAGCCCAGCAAGGAGACGTGGGTAGGGCCTTGAGAGCTCATGGTAGGAGGAGCTAAGTGGAGACTGGAGTGTTGGGAAGGTTTCCTGGAGGAAGTGACTTAAGCTGAAAATGGAAGGATGGATGGGTAGGAGGAGACTGGGCAGAAAAATGATGGGACTTGATATGGAAGGTAGCCTGATCTAGAGAAGAATACGTGAGCCCAGCTCGGAGAGCAGGTCACTCTAGTGCCCGAAGGTGTTTCAGACAATGCTTTTGGGCTTTTAAGAATATGCCGTTATTCATCACTGAGGTTGCATTTACAAATCATTCTGGTGAGTCATCTTTCAGGGGCTGCCAAGAGCATGACTCAGGGGTGTGCTGTAGCAGACTCCTTTCCACTGGCCAGAGCTGATCGTACACATCTCTTCCCGACTCCACACTCAGTGGCGTAGCTTTGGTAGCTTGAAATTGGTCATGGTGGGAGTATTTACACCAGAGGAATTGGTGAACAAGTTAGGGCTTTTTTTTCCCCGCAGAGCCGATGTTAAACAGTTACTACTATGCCGCTGAGCATGAACCACTTTTCACAGCCCTGGAGAGGTTGCTCAATTTCACAGAGAGCATAAGTTTTCTTGAAAAGGTAGAATTTATGATAAAGTGACATGGTGGCCTTTGGATTCTGCCTGAGGTACCTGGGAAAAGATACTGCCGACATACCAGAGGTGGAGTGTGGTTTCTGCCACTCATGAGTGTTTCCTGGCAATTGACTTCCAAGAAGCAGAACCTCATAAATGCTGTAACTTGAGGGTGATAGAGGTAGTAGGACTGGGCCAGTCAGCATGCTTGCCGACTCCCTCCATGGTCAGAGACTTTTACCAGGTCCAGGGGCCAAATAGTAAGAGCACCCAAGACTGCAGCCCTCCCCTCTGGGGACTAGCAGTTGGTTCACAGCGTAGGTCAGATACAAATTATGTGTGTAATTCGATCCCCTGATGTCTTTTACTGTAGGGGTTTAGGGAGGGCTTGATTCAGATGAAAGTTTCCTGAGAGCATGGACTGACTTAGCCTCACGTTCTGCACAGCATCCGACCCAGCGCCTGGCACACAGCAATCTCTCCCTAGATGCTGGCTTTCATATCAGTGCACCCCATGAAAGAGAACCCAGAAAGTTTACACAGCTAGATGCCCTGTTTACCCCAGGCCTTTGTTTGTCCTTATGCCAGCCTTTCTGGCAACTTCCCTTTATCTTGCTAAACTCAGCTTGGGGGAACTTGAGACACTGTCCCTGGTCCCCGAGACTGGGGTGGGGCTGCTGCCTGCACTGTGCAGCGTATCCCCAGTTCCTGTCCTCCCAGGTCGTTCTGCCCACCTCATCTGCTGTGCGTGTCTACATCTCATCCATCCTTCCAGCCCTGGCCCCTCAGTATTTGGAACAAAATAGGTGCCCAGTAAATATTTGATGTGTGAATGAGGAGCTGAAGCTAGTGCAAACAACTTACATTTCAGGAAAGCCACACTTAAGAAGCTCCTTCTGCATGCCAAGCATATGACTGGTAGCAGACTATGCCTCCCCCAAATATGCCACTCTGGTATAAGAATGATTCTGAACTGCCAGCAATTGAGAAGAAGCAGATGTAAGAAAAGCTCTCTGTCCTCTCCCTATTTGCCTAAAAGCAGGACAGAAGTTTATAAAGGTGTCCCTTTCCCCTCTCTACCAGAAAGGACAGAAGTTCTTCACTGGAAATACCTCTAGACCCTTATCAGCTCAGAGGTGGCACCGGAGGAATCTATATAACAAACTTTACTAACAAGACTTTGTCTTTCATTCGTTCCCCCATGTATTTGTCTTCCCACAACTTGCTGCCCTAGAAATTCAAAGTCCTTTTCCTTTTCTTATCACTTCTCAAAGTGTGTTGTTCTTTTGTTAAGATGCCACCTAGCCCAAGTTGTAACTACCCCTCTGAGTTACACATCACTGGGTACTCCCATAGGTATGTGCAATGCACATGTTAATAAACTTCTGTTTGTTTCTCTCTTGTTAATGTGTCTTTTGTCAGTCTAACTTACAGGGCCCAGGTACAGAACCTAACAGGGTAGAGGGAAAAAAACTTTTTTCCTTCCCTACATATGGTAAAATGTCCTTATATTCTTTCTCTCTTTTAATCCTTACAACAACCCCATGAAGTAAATTCTGTTATTCCCATTTTAGAGAGAAGGAACTGAAGATCAGAGCTGTTAAGGAACCCAAAGTCACACAGCTCAACGGGAGGAGCTAGTACTCAGGTCCAAATAAGATTCTCTGCCTTCCACACACAGTGTTCTAGGGTGGGATGCAACCAGAGTACTCAAGTGCAGCAATTCAAAACTGTTTAGTCTAAAGGGTCCCTTTCTCTGCCTTTTTCCCTTGCTTCCAACATCATAGCGTTCATTCCTAGGGGGCAGTTTGCCTTCACATTGATTCAGTTTAAGCTTATAGGACATAGGGGTCTATTTTTGTTGCATTTCTCACAGGTTTTCAGGGAACATTTTGCTACATTTATTCCATTCACTCCAAGTTCTTCAGGTTTATGGAATGGGAACATGTACCAAGATGCCACTGAAGCCAGTAAATACCTTCTGCTAAAACTCTTGACCTGGGCACTTCCCTGGCGGTCCAGGGGTTAAGACGCTGCCCTTCCAATGCAGGGGGCGCTGGTTTGATCCCTGGTAGGGGAACTAAGATCCCACATGCCTTGGTGCTGTTGACCAGTGTGTCTTAGAGGGTAATGCCAGGACAACATGCATCAGAATAACCGGGGGCCTTGGATAAGGGTCAGTTTCTCAGCCCTGCCCCATAGAGTAGGTCTCTGAATGGGACCCTGAAATCTGTATCTTAACCAGGCACCTCTGGCTGATTTGTTTTTTAGGAGCTTTCAAGGACCTGTTTAAAATTTTAAGGTGTAATTTATAGAGATAAGTGCACAAATCTTAAGTGTATAGCCAGACTTTTTATTTTTATATAAGTACACACATTTTAACCTGAGTACACCTATGTAACAATCAGTCAGATCAAGATAGAGGAGGAAATTTCCCTCTAAGTTGTCCCAGAGGTAACTATCAATACTATTCTGAATATCACTATGGACTAATTTTGCCTGTTCTTGAACTTCATAGATATGGAATCATACCATATATGCTCTTTTGTGTCTGTTTTCTTTCAGTTACATTGTTTTTGCTATTTATCCATGTTGTTATGTGTAGCAGTCGTTTGTTCCTTTTTGTTGCTGGTAATATTCCATTGTGTGAATATATCCTACTTTGTCTATTCTCTTATTGGAGGTCACTTAGGTTGTTTCCAGTTTGGGGCTGTTACAATTAAAGCTGCTATGAACATTTTTGTACTGGTCTTCTGGTGGACACAGTCATTCATTTCTCTTGGGTAATTACCTACGCGTGAAATTACTTCAGGCTTAAGGTTTGACTGGGAGAGGTAGATGGGAGTTTATTTACAACCAGGAGCAAGAAATGCAGCGCTGGGGCAGGATGTCAGCAATCACCACTGAAAGGAAGAAAGTGCCAGGCTGGAAACTCTGTTGCTGATTCCAGCTCATATATTCTTAGCAGGCGATATTAACCCCAAGGTGTTTCTTAGGTGAAGTGGGGCGGGGGGTGAGGGCAGAGGTATGTGAAAAAAATCTTAGATATTACAATGGTTCGTGGCCCTGAGATATGCTGGTAGACAGTAATGTCATGGGAAGAAGGGCGATTAGGAAAAGAATACCTGACAAGGCTCTTTAGGGGGTAATAATGAAAACAGCTTGGGAAACACTGGTCTAGCTAAACCTAGACATTCTTACAGTTCTAAAATCTGGAACCTAAGGGGATCATCACTCTTTTTGGTCCAGGAGGGTAACTTGGGAATAAACAACACTACCCAGAGACGCCCAAGGAAAAACGCAGCCAAGTTCTTGTGTGTGTGTGTTGGGAGGGGCTGGGGCTTATAGGTACAAGGAAAATAATACTCGGAAAGGATGAGTAAAGAACCAGAGTCCATAAAGATCTTGCTGTAATCAACACAGCGGCCAAGTGGCCAGTGAGAGGAGAAGTTTATTTTATTAGCACCTTTTGTTGAGGGAGGAAGTGATGAATGTCTGCATCAGCCCTGCTGTGTGTCTTGTCAGATCAGATCTTGCCTGGAGGAAGTTCTGGAACCGCAGTACAGCCACCACACTCGAGGCTTCCTCGGCCGCCAGCACCCATTGTTCTCCTTTCACTCAAGCATGATGTTTCCGCCCCAGCAGGCCTTCCCTTGTGAGCAAACGGAAAGAAAGTAAAAAAATCTGGAAAGAATGAATGCATCAAAGAGAAAACAGGCGCCGTGAATCTAGGCATGGGGAGATGTTCACAGCCCATACCCTAGGCAGGAAGAAGGGGCGCTTGGAGGGAAGCCCCTGCACTTCTCCTTAACCCATGGTTTCTTTAACCCAGGGGGCCGCTCACCCCTACTTGCCCCTGAGGGGTGTGTGGTTAGCTGTGAGAAGGGCCTCCAGGGCAGTGTACCCCACCAAACCCAAGCACTGCCTTCGGCCCTGAATTATACACACCGGTAGTGTGGTAGGTACAGTGGCCAAACTCTCTTGTAACCTGTGTGGCCTTAGTAAGTTTCCTACCCTTTCTTAAGCTTTCTGTGCCTTAGTCTCACGTGCAAAATGAGGGTGATAAGATTGGCACCTACCTGAAAGCGTTGTTAAGAGGGTGAAACTAGTTGAATATATGTCAAGTGCCCAGAACAGAGCTTGGTCCAGTCTCTATATGAGAAGCGGCCTTAGGATGACTCATGGTCTTATGAATGGCTGTACTATTACTTATGATAACTGATGCCTGCCCTCAAGCTGCTCCCACACTAGAGAGGAGACCACCTTCTAATTTCTTATTCAACTGAAAGGCTGACAGGCAAGTATGATTTTAATAATTTTGCCTGTTCCCCTCTAGACTTCAGGCAGGGATACTGCTGCCCCCTTGGGGTTGTCATTTCTTGATGACTCCTTTTCCCCTCCCCTCTTCTCTCCCACTCAGCAGCCAGGCTCCAGAAGGGGGAGGTGAAGATAACCACTGTCCTTTGGGGCGGGGTACGTAGCTAATAGGAAATTATGATCGAGCCCGATGACTCATGAGTTGCTGCAGATTTGGCTCAGCAGGGTGAGGTCATGGCACAGGCAGGGACCCCAGCTGAGGTCTGCTTGGCTAAGACATGAAGTTGCTTTCACGTGAGGGATACTCCCGAGCTGTGGCAGTGGTCGTGGGCCACGCACGCCACATTCTCTTCCTTTCCATGTTATTCTGTTAAAAGGGATGTGATGAGCCTGGCTCATCTGGTTGTTGGCATAGCTTTCAGAGGCCCAGCTTACTTGTTCTGTGTCCAGTTTCCCAAAGATCTTTTGACCTTTCTGGAAAGTCATTGGAGGATTTATTCTGAACCTCACAGGTTGAGCTCCCCAGAAAGTAGGCTCTGCAACAGATATTTGCCTGCACAAAGTTTATTGGGGAGTGAACTCAAGATCAATGCCTGTGGGAGGAGGAAAGGCAGCAGGATTGTTGGAGGGAAAAGTTGAACTTTGATGCTGTCCCAACAAAGTCTTCACCAAATGTCACAAGGAGCTCCGGAGCTAGGATGGCCCTTTACAGTTGGAGCTCGGGGCAGGCTTTATACCCCACATTGACCATTGGATACAGGCTGCTTTGGAAAGGGGTAGAGTGGCCTTGAGGGAGGTGGCTCTCTTTAGGCCAGGGCCAGCCCTGAGGATGCAGCTGTGAGCTGCTGGCTGCCAACGCTCCCCGCAGCTGGGGTAAAGAACACCCCATCCTGAGGGGAGACCTGGGCAACGTACCTCAGCATCCACCACCCTGAGCATGGGTGTTAGACCTTCCTACCTCTTGCCACTGTCCAAATCCTTCCCATTTTCTGAGATCTGCAGAGTACAGTGACTGAAGCTATAGGTTTTGGAGTCCAGTAGACTCATGTTCAAGTCCTGTTTCTGCTGTTCATTTGGCGATATTTATAGAGTACATTTCAGGTGCTGTTCAAGGCACTAAGGGTACAAAAGTGGTAACCCCTTCCCTCTGGAGCTTATATTCCATGGGTGGCAGGGAGAAACAGGCAATTAAAAAAGGAAAAAAAATATGCTTGATCTCCTATATAATTTTATATATATATTTTATAAATTACATATATTATATATCATGATTAGTGACGCAGAGAAAGTAAGGTGCGGGGTAAGCGAATGATGGGAGTGCTGTTTTGTATGGCGGTCAGGGAAGGCTTCCTTCCCTGAGAAGGTGGCATTTGAGTGGAGACATGAGGTGTGGCCGTGATCTGGGGACCATGGGGTTCAGGTGGAGAGAACCGAAGTGCAAAGGCCCTGAGAAGGGAGTGTTCAGGGAGAATCAGGAGGCCAAGGTGTTGGGTGGGGTAGGAGAGGAGGAGGGAGAAGGTGGGCAGAAGGGGCTTTCAGGAGGCAGAGAGAAACTCAGAGAGATTTCAAGGCAATATCCACAAAAGGGAAATCTATGGAGACAGAAAGCCGGGTACCTGGGACGGGGAGAGAGGGGAAGATGGGGGAGTGATGGCTAGGGGATTCAGTTTCTTTTTGAAATGATGAAAGCGTTGTAACGTTCATTGAGATGGTGGCTGCACAACTCTGGGAATGTGCTAAAAGCCACACCGTTGTGCACCGTAAGTAGGCAAGCTGTATGTTATGTGAATTATATCTGAAAAAGCTATTTTAAAAAATTAGCAGTGATTGACAGGAGACCGGATCAGGCAGGGCCTGGTAGGCCATCTGAGGATCTGAGATGGGGCGCTAGCGGAAGGTTTTAAACGGGAGAGCGGAAAGATGGGGTTTACATTTGAAAAGAACCTCTCTGCTGCTGTGCCAAGAATGCGCTGAAGGGGGCAGGCGGGAAGCCGGCAGGTGGTAAGGAGTGGCTTGCAATAATCCAGGTGGCAGGTGCTGGAAGCAGGGGAGTGGGTGGTTGAATGTAGACACCTGCGGGTGGTGGAGCTGACAGGAAGTGCCGATCGGACCGCTGAGGGAGGTTGTGTGAAAGAGAGGAGTCGATATTTTTTAGTCCTACCTGGTAGAGCGGAGTCACCGTTTACTAGGATGAAGACAGCTGTGGGAGCAATACATTTTGCGGCGGAATCAGGAGTCTGTGACCATGTGCGTTTGAGAGCCTGTTAGAGAGGTGGCAGAGGCAGTGGGAGTTGTGTCTAGAGTCCATCCCGGGAACACTCTGGGCTGGAGAGGAATTCTGGGAGTTGTCAGCATATTGATGGATTTTAGTCTGGAGACTGGATGAGACCCTAGGGAGGAGTAAAGAGACAAGTGATGGCCAAGTCTGAACCTTTGAGCCTTAGTCTTCCAAACTTGGAAGAGCTCCCTGGCACAGCTGTCGTGAGTGTCGGCAGACGCACAGTGAACGGACGAGCTCTCTCCCGCTGCCCTTACTGTACTTACTGTATGCTCAGTGCCTTCAGCCTTATTATTTTACTACTTTATCCAGTTCAGTACTGAGCACTGATTGCAAATCAGACACTCTTCTGGGAACACCAGCTACCTAAATGTCCTGGCTCGCACTGTCTACCCGCCAAGGATGTACCTTCCGATGGAGAAAACAGAAAACCCCATCAACCTAATGATAATGTATGGCAAACTCAAGGCTGTAATAGGTGCAAAACTGGGCTGGGGGTGGGGAGGCATTAATTCAGATAGTAGACATTTGTGAGGAGCTCACTTAGGATGCAGAACATGAGCTGGAGCTTGAGGGTTGAAAAGGAATCTGTTGGGGAAAGACGGGGTTGGAAGGGAGGGCAACCCAGGCCGACATGAGAACAGAACCACAGGAGTCCTTTGTGGCTGAAGCATGGCGTTCATGGTGATGGGATGAAGGGAGCTCAGGTTGGCTTGAATCAGACTGGAGGAGTTGGCAGAAGGCACTTGTTTAAGAAACCTGCACCCGTAGGCACAGCCTGAGTCATCTGGTCACCCAGAACTGCTCCTCTCTGAGCACAGGCCTAGGGCCTTTTGATTCCTCTCACTCTTAAGCCCATTAAGCAGCTCCCCAGCTTCACTGAGGCTACCTACCATTCTCTGTCCATCCAGTTGTGACCTTCTCACCACCTCTTGTTCCCCTCCTGTGGTTCCATCACTGTAGCCCGTCTCTTGCATCTCCAACTGATTTGCTTCTTTGGCTTTCTACTTCATCATCTTATAAACTCCCAATCCTGGTCATTTCAACAACCTCTTTCTCTTCTATTGCAGGGTGTCAAGGTAGCTGGACAACAAGTCCTTAACTGCTTATTGCAGTAGCTTCAACTTTTTTTAAAATCACCCATCTCAGCTGGGCTCTTACGAGTACTGGCACATTCTTTCATGCACCCTTAGCCAGCTGAATTTCTCATCTTCCAATGTAGCCATGCCAAACCTTTGTTCTCTTGTTCAACTTGCTCTCAGCACAGAAAGTGGAAGGCTTTCAGGCACATGCTCCCTCAAATGTTTGCCTTCCCTGCATGCAAACATATCTACTTCTTCATAGTTATCTATCGCTGCATTCAAAACTTAGTGGCTGAAAAGAATGAACATTTATTATCTTATGGTTTGTGGATTCTGGCTGTGCTTTAGTTGGGTGCCTCTCCTTCAAGGTCTCTCATAGAGTGCAATCAAGCTGGTGCTGAAGGATCCTCTTCTAGGGTCACTGATATGGGCCTTTACATAGGGCTGCCTTACACATGGCAGCTGATTTCCCCTCAGGGGGGAGTGACTCAAGGGAGAGCAAGACAAGAGTGCCCAAGAGGGAAGGCATAGTCTTTTTATAATGTAATATCAGAAGTGGCTTGGGACTTCCCTGGTGGCACAGTGGTTAAGACTGCGCTCCCAATGCAGGGGGCCCAGGTTTGATCCATGGTCAAGGAACTAGATCCCACATGCATGCTGCAACTAAGAGTTCGCATGCTGCAACTAAGGAACCCTCAAGCCACAAATAAGGAGACCGTGAGGCGCAACTAAGGAGCCCACCTGCCACAACTAAGACCCAGTGCAACCTAAATAAATAAATTTTTTTTTTTTAAAAAAAGTGGCAGCTTACCATCACTTCTACCTTCTGCCTTCCTTTCCATATTCCTATTCCCTGCTTGGGCTCGTTCCTTAACATGTGCAAATGTTCCTGTCCTCTGGATCCAGTGCTATGAAGTATCTGCAATTGTTCCATTGGCTTCTTCTCCTCAAATTTAAGGCACCTTCAGAAATCTCTTAAGTCCAAAGTAAACCTTCCCTCCACTTCGATCTATGACCCCTGATTCTCCCTTCTTCCCCTGCTGCTCTTCTTGAGAATGTGACCTTTATTCCTTGCATTCGAGTCCACCTCCACAGCACTGCTCTGCTAAGGTCATCCTAAGGTCAGCCAGATCACATGGCTACACTTCAGTCCTAGTCTTAGTGGACTCATGCAGTATTTAATGCTATTAACTCTTCTCTTTAGCATCTCTTGCCTTGCTGATTTTGCTTTTTCAGCCCCTTATTTCTTCACTTACCCCTAAATCTGAGATTGTCCAGGCTTTTGCCCACACTCCCTGGCTTCACTCTCTCTGAGCCCCGCATTCAGTACTCCCAGCACCCCTGTGTTCTGATAACTACGGTCAGAGCTGTGAATCCTAGTCTTCCAACTCTGAAGTGAAGGAAATACACTTCTTGACTTTGTTTAAATCAACTTCAGTCTGGCAATGAGCCCCGATTCTACTGTGCTGGCAGGAAATTAATCTCGGTAAACGTCCCCCTCTTCCACCCAGGGGTGTGCCAAGTCGGCTCCTCCTGGGAGGCCCCTCCAGGCAAAGCCATTGGTCTTTGGTCTGGCTGATAATTGCTGAGATGTTCCCTGGTCTGGGCCCATGGTTCCTCAGGGCCAGTGGCCTTACTGCTTGGAGCAAAGGAATCCTTGGTAAAGTGAGAGCTCCTGGGCCTGGGGTCCAGCCTTCCCAACTGCACTGCTCAGCTGCCCTCATTGAGGACTTGTCACCTCCCTGGCGAGTTGACACAGAGCAGCATCCAGACCCCAGTCCTCCTCGGGGACCTGCTGGTATTTTCCCTCTTCCCAGTCCAGGGTCGAATCTCTTCTGTCTCCTCTTGCAGCCCTCAAAGCCCTGGCCCCAGGAACACCATGCACAGGCTACCAGTGATTGCTTTCTCACCCTGCAAAAACATCTTAGGAAAGATATTTCCACTAACAGGCCTGACCACCTGCTTGGAATGCAGAGGAGAGAAAAGTACAGCAAACAAAACGTACACTAGTAGTGTTGGGAGTTTGGCAGTGGTTTCAATAAACAACACCTTCTCCCTCATGAGTTTGTAGAAGACAGATGGCGATCAAAACGTTCGCTTTATTACTGAAAATGCTGATTGGAGACCATAGCTTTGGATCTGCTTCAAGTGGCTCACTCTCTACAGACCACCCACTGCAGTCCCAGGGAACCACTCAGCACACAGCAGGATAGATCCAGAGTGGGTAAGCCCCCACGGCCTGGCTGCACTTGCTTAGTTCCTTCCCCAAGATGACCAATCAGATAAGCTGTCCCCTCTGTTTCTCCAGTAGGAGAACCCCTCTCATAAGGTTAGTTCCCCACTAACAAGTATCTGTAAAGCCAACCCTGCCAAACTGTGAAACCTGAACCTCCAGCCAAGACCTCTCTCCTGGACTCCAGACCAGTACAGGCACACCTCGGAGGTATTGCGGGTTCAGTTCCAGACCACTGCAATAAAGTGAGTCACACAAATTTTTTTTGGTTTCCCAGTGCATATAAAAGGTATGTTTATACTCTAGTTTGTTAAGTGTACAATAGTATTATGTCTAGAAAGCACATACCTTAATTTTTAAAACACTTTTTGCTAAAACACGCTAACCATCATCTGAGCCTTCAGCGAGTTGTAATCTTTTTGCTGGTGGAGGGTTTGAAATATTGTGAGAATTACTAAAATGTGAGACAGAGACAGGAAGTGAGAAAATGTTGTTGGAGAAATGGTGCTGATAGACTTGCTCAATGCAGGGTTGCCACAAACCTTCAATTTGTAAAAATTACAGTATCTGCAAAGTGCAATAAAATGAGGTATGTCTGTGTTTCCCACTCTCTACTGCACATCTTCATAAGGGTGAGCTTGAGGCAGCTCAAATTTGACGCTGCCAAATCTGAATTCATGACCCTCTTACCCCAACACTGCCCCTGTTTTCTCGGAATTAACGACAGAAAAGTATCTTCCAACCCAAGGACGTGGGAACTACCCTCACTCTTTCCCTAATCCAGTTTGTCCGCGGATCCCATCCATTCTACCCCCAGAAACCTCTTGAAATATGTCCCCTCTCTGCTGCTGTGGTTTCTGCTCTCCCCATTTCTTAGCTAGACCATAGCAGGAAACTCACCGTCTCCCTGCCTCTTTCTCTCCCTCTCCCATGCACAGGTATTGGGACTCTGCCGACATTTCTAGCCTCTTCTTACACCTTCTCCCTAAATGCATCCAGTACTCCTTTCACACAGCCCTACTACACCATCTAATTTCCAGACCCTCCATCCTTTGCACATGTGGTTTCCTCTGCATTGCTTTTCACCCTCCCACCTCCCCCAACTGTTTGTCTGCCTGGAAATCTCCTAATTGTTCTACAACTTTCAACCCTAAGGTCATTCTTCCCTAGCACCATCCCTGACCAAAGCAGAAGTAAGGGGTCCCTCTGCTGTGCTCCCATGGTGTGGCAGAACCAAGATGTCAGTCAGCTTCCTACCAGTCTTAGGGGGTCCTTCAGAGCAGGGACAAGTTTCATTCTTGTCTGTGTCCTGGGTGGCTAAGTCAATGCCTGGTGAATGTTGGGGGCTCCATAAACATTTGTGGAATGAATGGCTTCATGGCTCTTGTCTCCCACTGACCCCATCAACTTAGCCTGTCAAACTGATCTCATCCTTTCTTCCCTCCTTCCCCAACCCCTTCACCTGGTGACCTTGGTGCAGTTAGTGGGCCCCGAGCTCACAGGGAATTTAATGGTGCTTTCCCTCTGGTGTGCTCAGCTTGGGGCAGGAAAAGCAGGTGTCTCTGCAGACGGTGAGTGGGCTTTGCTAGAGGAGTGGCTGCTTTGTACACCCTCAGGGCCTCCTGCAAATCAGGCTCAATTGCCTTCACTTCCTGTGCTCAGGGAGATTAGATACTGCCTAATCAACACGGATTTGTTTTTCTTTTCTTAATATTTGAAACTACCAAGGACCAGTTGCCATCCTAGTGGGTGGCTTTCAGAAATCCCCTCTTTTCTGATGTTTGACTTCTTGTGAGTTTCAAGAAACCAATCTATTTGGAAAGAACCTGCACTTAGATGTTCTTTGAATTGCCCTGAAGCCCTGGCAGGAAGTGACTTGGAGCTGGGTTAGTCTTGTCTCCCAGGAGAGGCGGGAGTCAAGAGGTATAGGTACCTCTGGGGACGGGTGTGGCTTTGGATCATTCCTGTGGCCATCTCTCCATGCGTGGGCAGGTTTCACAGGTGTAGGCTCACCTGAAATCAGAGGATGCTTGTTTAAGCCAGAGAGCGTCTACTGCACGTTGGTGGTGCAGCTGCCCCGCTAGGCGCTCCGTGAGTCCTGGCTGGCACAAACGGCCTTGATAGCCACTCTCATCTCAGCGTAACCCGTTGTAACATTTAAGCAGACCAAAGAACAAGCCAGTGAAACTCTGTAAGAATTAAATGAGTCTTACATACTTTCTCCAAATAAAACAACTCTTCCAGGAAGTACGTGTAGGGAGGGGCTTGGTGGCCCGGCAGGGACCACTTATCTTCACATCATTGCATGGAAGGTAGAGATCTAGTACTTCAGTCTGGTTGGGGAGACCAGCGCCGGCTTCTTCCCTGATTCTTTGGGTGTGTGTTTAGAAGTGGATGCCCGTTCAGGGTCAAGCACTATGCTTAGTGCACGATGCACTGTTTCGTGTAACCCTCTAATGCCTCAGTTATTCATTGAACTTCACTATGTGCCAGGAGCTTCTGGATCTCTCTTTCAATCCATTTAGCAACTCTGGGGTAGGTTCTGTGATCGTAACCACCATTTTCAGAAGAGAAAACCAAGGCACAGAGAAATTAAGGAATTTTCACAACTTCTGTCAGTCAGTCGGAGCTGGAGTCTGAGCCTAGGCAGTCTGGCTGCAGAGCTTCTAAACCACTTCTCGATGCTTCACTGGCCAAACAGGTATTGATAGTCTCACTTTTCAGATTAGGAACCTGGAACCCAAGGTCTCACAAGCAGTACTGGTTGGAGCCAAGATCTATCTGTTCCAAAGTCTACAACATTCTCTGACTGCATACTGGTTAGAGATAGTGGATATACTAGTTTAAAAGGCAAAAAGTTCTACAACTCTTCTTAAAAAACAACAAAAAGTTGTCTTCTCCCTTCCTCTTCCTCAGTCCTGATTTCTGCTCCCTAGAGCCATTTATTTTCAAGTCTTTAAGACTTTTCTCCTATTATTTATTCCTAGTTACTATTTATTTTTCTATTATTTCTAAATAACATGCTTACACTATTCTACACTTTTTGGTTTTAGATATTTTCTACTTACTACCACTGAAGGTGAGGATTTCACTCTCTTACACCCTATTCTCCCCCCGACCCTCTGCCACCCCTTCTCAGTATAGGTATAATTTGGGGCTAGTTCAATATTCTCTACTTATATTATTATGACTATATGAATGTTTATAGCTGAGCCATGTGATATACTGTGGATTTATTTCCTCTTTATATAGCTTTATATATAAAATATATATATATAATATAAAGCATATATTTCCTTTTATATAGTTTCACTGAAACTAAGATGTGTCATTTAAAAAATTATTTGGTTGTTCTCAAACTCTGACAGAAGTGTTAATATCCTCTCACTATGATCAAGCATGTCAAGTAAAACTTCATTTTTACTTTTCTTTTCTTGGCGATATTCCTCCTGGATCCCTTTTCTTCCTGCTCTTAGACTGATGGCTAAGGAATGCTACACAGCTGTTATTCTGGGAGAGTAACAGTCTGTTTGTCCATCCTGTTTGTAGAACCTGCCAATCTTTTGGAATATTTTCATGTCACAGCTTTCCCATGAGGTTTGAAGGGCAAGTGTTTCAGGTGGGAGAAAGCAAAGCACAGGAGGGTTGAGTGTCTGTTGAAGGTACACAGATGTAAGTGGCAGAGCCTGGGCAGAACTGGGCTTTCCTGAGTCTTAGCCCTGGGCTCCCTGCAGGAGGCCACAGTGCCCCCTGCAGCCTGGCACAAATGACTGTTGCTGCTGCTGGTCAGCCTTCCCTCAAAATTTCCAGACTCCACAGAAGAATGCAAGGTGACAGGAATCTGATCCACACCTCCATGTAAGTTCTTTCATAAATGGGAGATATGATTGAGCGCTATACTTTGAATCATAATACTGCCCGAGTCTGCCAGTTAATATTTAGAAGTTTGGAGCTGGTCACATAAACTCTTTGTCTCAATTTCCTCATTTGTAAAATAAGGACAACAGTGCTACCTTATTAGGATCATTGTAAAGATTAAGTGCTATAATGTTTAAAAAGGCACATGCTAACTGCTTAGGAAATGTTAAACATTTATAATTATGGTCTAGAATTCCACAGGAGATAGTAATAATTTTACTATTGGACCCCAATTCTCTGGTACCCTTGAGTTCCTCGACCATGTTGGGATATTATATGAGAGCTGTGTGTGTACAATATAATTTTCTAAATGAGAAATTTATACATTTCACTCTAGTGACTTTGGTTAATAAGTTAAGCCTGTCATTCTTCAGTCCATCCCCAGTGCACCCTCCAGGGATTGATGACACCCCTTGGTCAGCTGAGGTCAACTAACCAATACTAAAATAAATACCATCCAAACGTCCCAATTCTTGCCGTTTGCTGATTTTTTGGCTTTCATGATTTTTTTTTCTTTATTGTCAGTTGATGCAAAGATGTTAAGTCTTTTGGGTAACATTTTTCCTTGGGAGAAAGGAGTAGCTAGCCTCATCTACTTCTCCACCATGCTTCACCCTACTAGCCTTTCAGTACTATTTGCTGTAACAGTTTGCATTCTAAAACAGGCTGAATAAAGAAAGATGATCCAAGTTTGAGATGAACTTTTGGGAAGAGAACTTCTAGTGTATTTCAAATTGTAGGTGACAACTCAGGAGAGGCTGTGAAATCACCTTAGTGAGATCACAGCTGGCTCTTAAAATATCAACCTGCATCTCGCATAGTAGGAGAGCATTTTGTGAAACTTGTTTTAATTACCTATGTGTGTATATACATATATAAATTATATATATACACACATATTCATGTATGTGCTGGCTTGCAATATAAAATGTTTTTTTTTAAATTTATTTTATTTTTGGCTGTGCTGGGTCTTCGTTGCTGCGAGCAGGCTTTCTCTAGTTGCGGTGAGCGGGGGCTACTCTTCGTTGCGGTGCGCGGGCTTCTCATTGCAGTGGCTTCTCGTGTTGCGGAGCACGGGCTCTAGGTGCATCTGCTTCAGTAGCTGAGGTGCATGGGCTCAGTAGTTGTGGCTCACAGGTTCTAGAGTGCAGGCTCAGTAGCTGTGGCGCACCAGCTCAGTTGCTCTGCAGCATGTGGGATCTTCCCAGACCAGGGCTCGAACCCATGTCCCCTGCATTGGCAGGCGGATTCTTAACCACTGCACCACCAGGGAAGCCCTAAAATGTTTTTAACTAAGTGTTACAGTTGAAAAAGTTTGAAAAATGCATCTTAATGATCTTCACAGTGAAAAAGAAACGTGCCTTAATGATTTTCACTAAGTTTTGTTTGCTTCTGTTAGTTCCTTCATCAGGTCTCTCTTCTAGATAACCCTCTTCAGACTAAAAAGAAAAAAATCAAAACCAACCAACGAAACAGAACTCATGCATTTAAAAAAATTTATTTTTGGCCACACTGCACGGCATGTGGGATCTTAGTTCCCTGATCAGGGATGGAACCCATGCCCCCTGCAGTGGAAGCGCAGAGTCTTAACCATTGGACTGCCAGGGAAGTCCCTCACACACTTTCTTCTTCAGGATTTTCTGGGTACCCACTACATATTCTTGGATATAGCTTCCTACTCTCAACTTACAACCTCTCAGGGGAAAGCAAGTATGTAAACGGAACATTATGCAAGTTAGAGTAACTAAAACGTTGAAAAGTCACAAGTAACGTGTTGGGAAGGTAGGATGATTGATTCTGACCAGATTATCATGGAAGGCTTTATGTGGCCATTAGGCTCAAAATGTCAGTAATCAGAGGTTGGCAAGGAAGGGTTTAGAAGTGTGTCTTTTTAAGGACTAGTAAGTAATAGTTTGGCTGGATATGGTGTGAAAGATAGTTTTTGGAACATGCGCTTTAAAAGCATCAAATTCTATCTTGCCCTTAATAGCTTAATGCATTCAGAGCCACAAAGAACCTGTTATGATGTTAATTTAACACATTCAGCATAGTGTGATAATTGTGTTAAAGTTATATCCTAGGAGCAGTGAGTTGCCCTAATCAGAAATTCACACTCCAGGGATGGTCAGCTGGCACTCCAATCAGTGTACTTCACAAGTGACTATTAGAAGCCCTTCTGTTATCCACAGCTCACTCAATACAGGAGGCTTTGCTAATTAGCTTAATAAATGTCAAGTGTGTTTCCACTGGTGCCATGAGTGGCTTGCTAATATCTTGATGTAGACAGCAGGTTCTTATTTGTGAATTCAGTACCTGATTTAAGATAGGTGGATAGGCTAAAAACAAGTCATTAACAAGAATGTAACAAGCTCTGTAGCTTGTACTTCTGTGGACAGTACCCAAGATCTGATTGCTAAATGCACCTCTGTCCAGCCATTAGGAGAGTATTCTGGTTGCCTGATGTTGACGACAGGGTGATAGAATTTTGCCCTCAACACTTGAGGCAGATGCTACTGCTTGCTAAGGTTTAATCAGATATTCCGTGTAAGGCAAACTGAGTATGAACTTTGCTTTTATGTTAAGCAGGTTGTGGATACCACTACCTGCCAAAGACTCTGAGTGGTGAAGGACCGAATTGGCTGTCAGTTTGATAAATAAGTTAAAGACGTCTGGTACTGTTAAGTTACTCCCGAATAATATCAGTCAATCATCAACACCTATTTATCAAAGCAAGTTTATTTGATTACTTATTCCAGACAGATAATGAGGCTCGTGTGTACAACTAAGAAATTAAGACAATCCAGATAAAAGGCAGGAAAAATTAATATGAACTACACAAACAGCTAGCTAAAAAGGAACAGGAGCTGCATTCATCTTACATAATACTGTGACGTGATGTAGCACCATTGACCTCAAAGATATCCTAAGCACTTTTTAAGGTAATTACGTGGGTCCTTGCTAAAAATGCAGCAATACATTAAAAATTATAGCAAGCCTGATGATAATCTTATGTTCAACTACTTCAAATATAAAATTATTCCAGAAAAAATGGGAAATTTGGGAAGAGTCTGACCTTGTACAATTCTTTTAAAAAATCCTAAGGAAATAGTCACCATTATTGAGACCAGTTTTCTTCCACCACTTGCACTATATTCATCACTATTATCATGACCTAAATTCTAAGCTTTGGAATTTTTAATAGTTATTTATTTAAATACACACACAATTTTATTTATTAGAAAAAATTTTTTTACACTAAAGTTCTGTTTATTGGTCTGTTCAGTCTGTTCTGATCTGAACCACAAACATGGAGAAATAAGAAACTTAAGCCTACCAAAATCAAAGGATTAGGATCTTTAATGATAAATCCTATTTTTTTACCATTTCTAATCATTATTCTAAGCTATTCTACTCTGATCATTCTTAGGCTGAAATTTGTTGAACTTAAGTTTGACCCTGTTAATGAATCTACGTTAACTGAAGACACAAACCTAATCATACACCTTTTTCTAAATACTGATGAAGTTTCATCTGAGATATATAAAGAAACTTGGAGAGAAATTCAGTGTTCCAGAGTCCTTCATTAGCCCACTTTACTAGTTAAGAGCCACAGTACATTTTCAGAAATACACCACAGAAAAATCTTAAGAAGAAAACTGCAAAGAGTTTGGGATTATTCAATCCTGAAAAGCTGTGGTTCCTAACTTTTTTTTAAGGGTCGTGACCACTTTGAGAAGCTGATGAAATTATGAACTTTCCCTCAGAAAAATGTATATGAACAAAAACTTCTTATATACATTTGCAAGGGATTCCCTACAGTCCATGATCCGCAGGTTAGGAATTTCTATTTCAAAGCTGTGGGACACAGTGGAAAATAAGTTCAGCCCATTTCAACGTTGCCCATCTTCACTTCACTTCACTTCACTGCAACTATATAGGACAGTAAGCATTTTAATGATGTTACTAAATTGCTGCCTTAAGACAAAAACTCTTGTTGTAAGCATAGTCTTATAAGATCCTCTTGCCCCAATTTTACAAGGCTTTAAGCCATTTATCCTGTCTCTCAAATTAGTTAAGTCCCTAAGGTTTAAACTAGCAGATAATTGTTTCATTGATATATTATTCTTTAGAGCCAGTCACTGAAAAATGAGATTAAAATACCCTTGTGAAAATGAACATGTGTCTACATACTGAAGAACAGGTTATTTGACTTTGTAAAATATATTTCTAGTTATATTTCTAGGTATAGTCTCTACACTTGAAATCAAATGCATCTACCTAGTGCCTGTGAACACAGCACATAACTGCAGACCATTCCCTCTTACTTACTTGGAACCCTTACAATGGAGGTCTCCTACCATGGTAACAAAATGTACAGTTGACCCTTGAACAATGCAGGAGTTAGGGGCACCAACCCACTCACCCCAGTTGAAAACACCTGTACTGCTAGCTCTGCTTCAAAAACAAAGGAATTGATACATGACTCACCCAAGGGCAGGAAGCTGAAACAGTCTGGATCGAATCAGGACTCAAACCCTAGTTCTTTCGATTCCACATATTGTGATCTCAATCAAACCTTCCCCTATAATTAATTAATTAGTTTAAAGTTCTGTGAAATGAAAATACAAGTACTATATTTATTGAAAAAAATCCACATATAACTGGACCCATGTAGTTCAAATCTGTGTTGTTCAAGGGTCAACTGTACTCAATGTTCTACCTACTGTTCAGGATAGAAAACACTTCATTTCTGACCAAACCCGCTATCTCAAAAGCACCTCATCAACTCCCCAGTTACCAAACAGGTTGAAGAATGCTATCTTTGAGAAGTCTAACATTAAACTCTTGGCTATGTCTTAACCCCATGTCAAATGGACCATTAAAACAAGAGGAATGACTATACTACAGTACAAAGGTTAGGCCTGTTGCTTTCTTATTAAAGATGAACTCCGCTAGTTACTCCAAGGAATCGGTTTATATAATAGGGTAAACATGGATGTACGTATGGGGAATTCTTAAAGCCCTTATTAAAGAAGTTTTCAATCAATCAATGTTTTAAGTCAGGTGACAGTTATTCAGTCCTTGCATAATCATTCTCTTTTGCTCAAATAGAGTATTTATAGAACAAATCTCAAAATACTTGAATAAAGAAAAAGGGTCAACTAAGAGAACAGCTTTGCCAAGGAAGCTACAACTTGGTTATGGGATTTCATTCTCATATTTTGCTATATAAAAAGTGAATAATGGAACAACCATTGTTTTCCCCTTGCTCTTCTTTACTTTTAAGAAGTCTTCCTTTGTAAAAGTTAAACACTAGAATTTCCATTTCAGAGACGTAGGGGTCAGGAACAGGAGTGGGAAAAGAAGGATCCTGCTCTCTGACAATCAGAATTCAAGTATTTCAACTCAATGGTAAAGGGCTTGCAAGAGAAAATGGACTATTACTCCACTGGCTAAATGGCATCCCATGAGTCCTATGAACTATATAACCAAGGATTTTCCCTGCACTATTCAAATGTACCATTTTGTGTTTTTCCTACTGGACCTACTAAATGGTGAGTGAAAGCTGAAGAAGGTAATATATACCAACATTCCTGGCTGTGTAATCTATACATTTTCGTTTAAAGAGTAATTCAAGCATAATCCATATTTAAAAAATTAGACTAAAGAGAGACAGTAAAGGTTTTAAAGTTTTCTCTTTGAAAAGATGGTATCTTACAGTACATACAAAAATACTCTGAAAATACATACGACTTCATTTACAAAACACTGAATCAACATATTACAAGAAGAATTACATGGTTATGGATTTTAATAAATGGAGCATGCGTTCATGAAACTTAAAAAATATTAAGAAATGCACTGAAAAAAGCAGTGTAAAAAAAGACAACTCATATATTTAAATAAAAATTACAAAGGTCCTGAGCCAATTAATGGTTGGTAACAATGTCATTCAAAAATGCCTTTAGGTTTCAATAAAATCCACTGCTCATTTCTGCATGCCTAGTCCACGAAGGAACTGTTTGAAGTTGTGGCGGTAAGTAATGGTCAGGAAGTATCATGCCAAGTTAATCGTACACTTCAAAAATACAAGTTTGCCATACTTAAAGGCATCTTACTGTTGATGCCGGAATGAGTTGCTCCTCAGTAAAAAATACCAGTCAACTAACAAGAAATGGCATGAGATAGGATATGTAACAATTTCACCGTTCATATACTGACTTTCAGTATCCTGGTCATATTTTGATTCTTAATAAAGATGCATTTCAAAGGCCTCCATGGGAGGCAAAATATAGAGAATTTATGGTGCCCAACTCTTATGTAATCACTGGACTAATCCTCCCTGGTAACTATGCAACATTTGGATAGAAAGGCACAATAAAAAGTTAAATATTCCGTGTGCCAATCCAAGAAAAAATAACTTAAATCAACAGAACAGACATAAGTACATCTACACAAATGAGGAAAGCAGAGAAGATACCTCACATTCATTTATCTCAGGTGTCACAAAGTGGCTTCAATGATAAAGTAAATGTGTTAACATTTGGAAAATTACATTTTTTGTTTTGTTTTTTTGTTTTCAACTTTTTTAGTTCTATACAATGATTACAACATAAGACTTAAAAAAAAGAGGGGGGCGGTGTTCAGGACTTGTTTTATCAGTGTCCAGAGAGCCAAGAACTGGTTCCCACAACAGAGAAACAAGCATCGAAAGTTAAGGCAGTAAAACCTCCAACGCAAAGCCATAATATTGTAGATGATAATTTGATAGCAGGTCATCCTCAGAGAACTGTATGTAGCAATCAATGAGAGAATGCTACAGCATCTGCAGGTCAAAGTGTGAGAGTTCAAAAAACCACTTCAAGGTTGTTAGGCCGATGACTGTAACTTTCACCTTATTTTATGTATGACAGCCACCTCTATCTTAAAAAGAGTGGCTGCATCTATGCCACTAAATGATTGCATATTCACTTAAGTAAGGAGGCACTGCTTTTACCGATTTAGGGTCAGTCGAATGGAATTTTTGATGACACGGATGTTATTTGCTGGAACTGGAGATGATGAATCTGGTAGTTCTTTACTGGGCAGTCTCTGTTAGAAAGAAATACAAAGTAGGAAAAACAAATACACATTATAAAGGTCCAACGAGTAAATCAGTCACAAAACTCTGAGTTTTTTTCCAAATGCTTTAAGTTCCTAAACACTCAAGTATGTGTTGAATATTTTTTTCCTATGTTCAAGTCCCCTTGTTTTGGGGACTTATTATTTTTTTAAACAGGTGAAAAGCAGAGGGATAGGGAAAGGGTAGAAGTGGGAGGACTGTATGAATAGGAAAGAGGACTTTGTTTAATCAATTGCCACTTCTAGACTGAGAAATGCATAAAGAACAAAGTCCTCCTCAGACTCGGGCAATGTTAAAGAGAAATAGGTGAAGAGCATGGTCACTAAACAGGAAATTCTTGGGGTGCAAGGTGAAAAAATGAGTGTGTGATACAGAGGAAAACTTGATATCCAGTTATAGCCTTCAATTAGTTTCTGTAATACATTCATGCAGAAGAATAACCCAACTTGTGAGATAATTAAGTTTTTAGGAAAACCAACTTTGTAGTCAGGGTAGGTAACTTCAGTGATGGTAAAAGTCAGGGACATCTATATGAGGGCTTTTGAAGACACTAAAGATTATTATATAATGAAGGCAAAGTCTAAGACAGAAACAAAGACAGAAGCCTAAAATACAGATAATTGTCTGACAGAAACAGCATATCAGCTTCTTGTCAAGAGATGACTGCAAGAATTAATTCTCCTCGCATGTTACCTAGGCTAAACAAATTATATCATACACACATCCATTCAAAAAAAAAGACATGAAAAATTTCAGATGTGCATAGAAGTAGAGAATAGGAAGGACAATGAAGACTTAAATGCCACAAATGAAGACTTAGATGCCACAAAGAAGACTCAGACATTATTAAAATTTTGCCACATTTGTTTGGTTTATGCCCCTTACCCTTTATACTTGAAATCTTTTAAAGCAAAACCCAGACATGTCATTTCACACTTTAATATCATCTCAATTTTTTTTCCATTACCATACATAATTATACACCTCTACTTTTTGTAACCCACTCTTACGTTAAAAGAAATTTTACAAATTCTACAACTAATAGAAAGTATGAGGACATTTTCTATTTTGCTTTAGAATTGCCAATACATCCTGGGGAACCTGGCAGGGTGACAGCTGACTGTGATGAGAAACACTTTATTTAATGGGGGGTGAAAAATAAGCCATTTTGTTTGCTGTAACCTCTCAAAGAAGGGCTTCTTCTGATTTACACAAGGCCGATTTTTTTGAGCACCTATAATATTATTAGCTTAAATGGTAATCCTTTGAAAATAAATTTTTAAATTGAGATTTAGGGGCTCTTTAGCTCATGTTTTAAAGGTACTTACTCTGTATACCAGTATATTTGGTTCCTCCAAAATATTAGTAACTATGGTCCCCAACTATCAAACCTAAATTTTGTCAGTAAGCAGTGGTGTACAACAAAAGACTATCAAGTGTTGGTAAGAAATTATTGTGCTGAGCACTAAACTGCTTCTTTAAAAATAAATGAAAACAAAGGTTGAACATAACCTGCATAAATCGTAAAGTCTTAAACGACTCCCTCTTTTCTAGACTTTTGAGGTACATACATTTAGGATCATACACTTTGTTTGCTATTTCCAACCCAACTTCCAACTATACTGCTGGTCTTTGAGGACAGGGACAAAATCTTACTACTCTTTTCCTCACCCCATGCTAGGCTCTTCTTAGTAAGCTTTTTGTACCTGCAGATTACCTATGAATTTTTAACTGCGTATTTTATTACAAATAAGACTATCTATTATTACCTTTTTGCGTGATGTATCAATAGTTGGAATAGGCATACATTCTCCTCCAATGGCATCCTAAAAACAGAATTACATACAAGTGAAAACTTTCTTTCCTATATGCAAATGCTTATTTCTACATGAAATGAAACATAACCAAGAGTTGACAGATATAATCTGATCTACTTTTGAATATAGTACTTTTCCTGATACATGGCTCTTTAAAAGTAAATATTTTGAAGCACACTATTGATATACTTACCACTGATTTTCTTTTTCTGTCCTCAGCAGCACGTGATTCCTTAAATGTTGATTCAAGTCGAATAAACTAAAATATAAACATTAAAATGAGTTGCTATTACCTATAAAAAACACATAAATCTATATAAACTGAGAAACTAATTAGTGACCAGGCTAACATCAAAACTATTACGTGGGCTTCCCTGGTGGTGCAGTGGCTGGGAGTCTGCCTGCCAATGCAGGGGACATGGGTTCAAGCCCTGGTCCGGGAAGATCCCACATGCCGCGGAGCAACTGGGCCCGTGAGCCACAACTACTGAGCCTGCGCATCTGGAGCCTGTGCTCCGCAGCAAGAGAGGCCGCGACAGTGAGAGGCCGGCGCACCACGATGAAGAGTGGCCCCCGCTCGCCGCAACTAGAGAAAGCCCTCGAACAAAGACCCAACACAGCCAAAAAAAAAACAAACAAACAAAAAAACCTATTATGAACATGGTTTGATGAGGGAAGAGAATTTAAATTAGACAATTCCATTGCCACCCTTAATTTCTAAAGTTTTATCTTTTTGTTTAATCTATCCAGATAATGAATAAAACAGTTTTACCACCACCTACTGGAAGCAGAGGAGATCAACATTATAACACAATAAACATGATTATTTAGTTACCAATAATGCCTTTATGTAAGTCAAAGAGAAACGAAGATCATTCAAATTTTTAGACACATTAGTAATTTGAATTTTTAAATAATTAATTTTTATTTTTGGCTGCATTGGGTCTTCATTGCTGCACGCGGGCTTTTCTCTACTTGCGGCGAGTGGGGGCTACTCTTCTTTGTGGTGGGCAGGCTTATTGCTGTGGCTTCTCTTGTTGCACAGCATGTGCTCTACGTGCATGGGCTTCAGTAGTTGTGGCACACGGGCTCAGTAGTTGTGGCTCACAGACTCTGGAGCGCAGGCTTAGTAGTTGTGGCCCATGGGTTTAGATGCTCCGCGGCATGTGGGACCTTCCCGGACCAGGGCTCAAACCCGTGTCCCCTGCATTGGCAGGTGGATTCTTAACCACTGCACCACCAGGGAAGCCCAGTAATTTGAATTTAAGATGAACAATTAGTATTATCCTCTTAGGGTTTAGGTAAATACTCTTTTTAAACAGTCAAATCCTAATGGAACACTAAGATAACTGAAGAATTTGAGTTTCTTCAGCACTATTTTAAGTTTACTTTGAAAAAAATCAACTACTGAATCACCACTGAAGTTGTAATTTTACCTTTTCTATGTCTTTCAACCTCTTAGAAGACCCATCTATGGATGGGGAGTGGGATCTTTTGGGGGTAACATTCTTAGTTATATTTGACATTCCATTTAGATGTGGCTGCCCCTGGGCAGGGCTGTGGGGTGTTGTGATTCTAGGAATGACATTTCGTCCTACTACAGTAGGAATGGTACACACAGCTGGAGGTGATACAGCTTTTACTGCAGAGTCAACTTCTGAAAAGGAAAAAAGAAAGATTTCAGTAATTAAATACAAATGTAGTAGTATCGTTACTAAAAAAAAGCGTAGATACCTACTTGCACCAATGACGGGAATAGACAGTCCTTGGGCTGGCGGGACAGTCAGTGGCTTTTCCACAACTACAGCAGCAGGCTCAGCATTATTCCTGTTAAACGTGTTAAAATATCATCATTAAATGATTTAAATAGTATGCATTTAAAACACTCTTATTTTAACATTTAAGATAATTTCTTTCAAGTACTCCTAACTTTAACATTTCACTGAAGGAAGAGAAAAGGGTAGGGAAAGGAAGAGGACCCAGGGAGAGAATTAACAGAAAAAATTAAAGGAAAACCTGCACATTTCTATGTACTTATCTACTCCCACATACTCATAAACCTATACCATGCCCCAGAGGATTACCACAAATTGTCAAATAATTCTAAATAAGAAACTGACTACTAACTGGCAAAATAAAATCTTTTTACAGTTAAAAAAAAAAGTATTTAGCAAAGGTATAGAAAAGTTTACATTATCCTCAAATAAGCTGAAGACTGAGAGGAAAATTTTGAAATACAGACCTTTCTGTCTCTGCTGAAGGAGGACTATCAGGCTTGGAAGGCTTGTTTGTAGACACCGGGGAATTAAAAGGTGTTCCATTATCAGTGTCTCTGGAGCTATCCAAACAATTGCTATCCAGAGATGATCTTTTGGATTGAGGTCCACTTGAACTTCGACTGACATCAGAAAGACTTTGCTGAAAGAGGGGAAAGCTTTTAGGATTTCAAAAAGTAAATGAGAAAAATGACTGGTTTCAATTCTGAAGTACATATAAAACAAATTATATTTGGTGATTAATGAAGGTAAGATTTTAGTCCTAGATTGAATTGTCTGTACCTTCCCTCTTTCTTCTCAATAGGTTTGGGCGTTATAAAAATGCAAATTTGGTCCCAGGATCATTCGTCTGAGTTCCACTCAGATTGGAGAGTTACGAGTACAAACTCACCTTTTTCTTCTTCTGAAGAATCTCTGCGGGAAGGTAGTGATGAAGTTGTTTTTTTTTAACATGAGTTGCTTCAATTTTCATTCCCTCCTTTAGCATGTTTATATTGTTTGCCTGTCTGTACACTGTAACAGAGTCAGTATGTTAAAATGGGGAACTTCCTTCTGAACCAAGGGCTGTTTTCTTTTTCTGAAATACATACCTTTAATATCTCCACATCACTACACAAACACACATTCCTCTTACAGAACAAATACTTCCAAAACATTTTCACAATGTCACAACCCTATTCAAGTACTAACTAGTTTTCTCATGCCCAACTTCTAAGACTTCCCCATAATCAAATCTAACAAAATAAATGTATGGAAAAAAGGCTTTTTCCAAATCTTGTTTTCTGCTATTTTCCCCAAAGGCAATGTTTTCTCATAATTATTTGCCCAAGTCTGAGCTAATCCTAATACCAAATATCCAAGATGCCAATTCAAGCTCTCCTCCTCCATGAAGCTTCTTTTTCTACACCAACCACAGAATGTTAGACATGAGAAACCATCTAAAAGTACATCCTTATTATACAGGTGGGTAAATGAGGCTCAACAGCCTTGAATGCCTTGCCAAAATTGGAATACACGTAGGCCTAGGTCCCCAGTCTAGTGCTTTTCACTCCTTATAAGAAAATCATTTTTATTAACTACCATATAAATTATTTAATGTACGTTAATTGTGAATACCAAATTAGATTATAAGCTTACTCAAGACAGGGATGGGAGGTTTCTTTTGCACAGTAAGTACTGTGAAATGTAAATTATTTAATCTCTTGGGGCCTCAGTATCTCTATCTGAAGAAGAACATTTTATAAATCTATAATAAACAGAGCTTCCCAACCCCCTCATTTTGGAAAAATGAGTCCAAATTAGAATGGAAAAATTTATATCTATGTTTTCATTCCAGATTGCTTATAAAAGAATCACCAGGAGTGCTTGTTCAGTGTGCAGACTCCTGGCTCCACTCCCAGAGCATGTGATTCAGTGGTTCTAGGTGATGCACAGGAACCTGGATTTTCATGATAAATGTGAGTGCTAATTCAAAAGAATTTAGAAAACTCAGATGAGCTAACCAAGAATATTAATAGTATGAATGTACACTATTCCAGATTATTAAGACAACTCCAAATTTATAACAGATATATTAAGATATTCCAGGGAGATATTCTTAGGGAGCTAGATGTGAAAGACCCTTTTCACTGATTCTGAGACATATTCAGCAAGCCTGTACTGAATGATATTTATTTCATGTAAAAAAAGTAAAAAGCAAGTCGTCTTTATGACTGTGATTACGAACACTGGCTGTGCACACTAAGAATCACCTATAGACTTTCTTTAGTCTTCTTTTTGTTTTAAAACAGTTAATACATTTACATGGTACAAAACTCAAAGGGGGGATTTCCCTGGTGGTTGAGCAGTTAAGACTCCACACTCCCAATGCAGGGGGCCTAGGTTCGATCCCTGGTCAGGGAACTAGATCCCACATGCATGCTGCAACTACGATCCCGCATGCCACAACTAAAGATCCCGCACGCGGCAACAAAGATCCCACATGCTGCAACTAAGACCTGGTGCAGCCAAATAAATTAAATAAGTATTTAAAACAACAATGACAACAACAACAAAATCTCAAAAGGGTTCAAGAGTATACAGTGAAGTTGCCTCACTCCTGTCCACTAGACACACCTGGTTCCTTGACCTAAAAGCAACCAGTTCTGCCAGTTTCTTTTTTAAAAAAACTATATATCCCTCCAGAGATAGTCTATGTATTTTTTTTTTTTTTAGTCTATATATTTTTAAGCAAACATACATATATTCTTTCTTTACACTGGTCTGCAACCCCCCACCCCCCCGCCCACAAACAGGTCTTGGAAGTCGCTTCATCATGCCTTTACTTTTTTAATAGCAGAATTAATTTTCATGATATAGCTGTTCCATCTTCATTTAACCAATTGCAGAACTTTAAAAAATATAGCCAGCCAGATCCTAGGCAGGTGATACTGCGTTACTGCCAAGGTTGAGCACCACAGCTCCATGATGACAAAGTCTTACCTGTATCAGTAAATGACTGTATGTCATATGTCAAGTCTATATTAACACTTTCTGCATTTTCTACTCTCCGAAAAATTATTCCAAGGAACCACATTGATACGTAATTGTTGCTATAAAATAAAAAATTTAAGAATTTCCATTAATTTTTACAATTTTACAGATGCTATTTGGTAATTAAAACTTGGTCTATGGAAGCATAAATACAAATGTCAATGGTTTGACCAAATTCTTAAAACTGACACCAAGAACACTGTTAAGTTATCCTGTGTTATTATACAAGAGGATTAAATGCTTCGAAAATGACTTACTAAATATATATTTAAAGATGCTCCAAATATTGTGATGGAGTTTTTTGTTGGGGTTTGTGGGCTACCAACAAAGCATGTACTTAGTTTTAATGCATGACAACTCGTGATCAAGTATACAATGTATTATCCTCCATCAATGCCTGTTAAATAGCATCTCACAACTGATCTTAAACCATGCATATTTCGGATACCATTATTTTAAAAATATGATATTAAAAAATAATTAACTTACTCTTTATGATGTTCCTTATTTCCTGGGAATGACTGGGGATTTACATGGGCAAGAGTAATAAATTCATTCCGTTCCAAATTTCCAACAAGTACACGTATTTTAGATTCTACTAATCCAACCCTAAAATAAAATGACAAGATTTTTCCATATTAAATGTGGAAGCTACATCCAAGTAAACCAAACAGCATATTAGCTATGATGCTTTACAGGGTTCATTAAAAAAATTCAGTCCAATATTTTAGGGACTCTGTTTAAAATACCATTCAGGTAAGTGAGAAGTTACTTAGTGAATTTCTGTTTCCTTCCCTTTCTTTTTCAAGAAGAACTGATCTATTTAATGCATTCCTGATCTAAAATACCCTGCCTTTTAAGACCATAAAATAGTCATGATTGGAGCATGAACAAAAACTGTTCGTTAACCTGGTTCTAAATCTTTTTCTACTTTCAAATCTTATGCCTAAACCCTAAGGCTAACATATATTTAAATAATGTTAACAAAAAGAGCTAATAACTAGCACTTAATTCATGAAATAAACATGCTCTAATCTTTACAAAATTGATACTAGATATTAAATTTTAAAAAGAATTCACTAAAATCAGATCAGATACTACTAAAATATAGAAAGTTTCATCAGGGACTTCCCTGGTGGCACAGTGGTTAAGAACCTGCCTGCCAATGCAGGGGACATGGGTTCGATCCCTGGTCCGGGAAGATCCCACATGCCGTGGAGCAACTAAGCCCTCACACCACAACTACTGAGCCTGTGCTCCAGAGCCCGCGAGCCACAACTACTGAGCCCGCGTGCTGCAACTACTGAAGCAAGTGCGCCTAGAACCTGTACTCTGCAACAAGAGAAGCCACCACAATGAGAAGCCTGCGCACCGCAACGAAGAGTAGCCCCCACTCGCCGCAACTAGAGAAAGCCCATGCACAGCAATGAAGACCTAACGCAGCCAAAAATAAATAAAAAATAAATTTATTAAAAAAAAAACTTCATCAGATACCTGCAACTTTACTTTCTACCTCACTTAAATGTGACTACTGTCACTTATTTTATTAACTTATTAATGATTTTATGAATTACAAAGAATAACTACAAGAACATTTTCAAACGCTTGAAAAAGCTTATACATTATAATTATATGTTCTTCAACAGCGGATATACAAAACACTTAGTTACTCCTCTGTGTTATCTAAATGAGATGTTGGCAAACTTTTTCAGTAAAGGGCCAGAGTAAATATTTTAGGCTTTGTGGGCCATATGTTTCTGTCACAACTATTCAACTCTGCCATGCAGCAGGAAAGCAGCCATAGACAATACATAAATGAATGAGTGTGACTGTGTTCCAATAAAACTTTATTTATAAAAATAAGTAGCAGACTGGATTTGCACTATACCATAGTTTTCTGACCCCTAATCTAGACAAATAAAATGTTTTAGTGAAAGGATTCTTTTCAGGGTCTCTTTAAATTTTTTTTTTTCTTGTTTGTTTTTTCATTCATTCATTTTGGCCAACCAGGGATTTGAACCTGTGCCCTTGGCAGTGAAAGCATGAAGTCCTAACCACTGGATCACCAGGGAATTCCCAAGGTCTCTTTAATTGTCAATGAAATAAGCATTAAACCCTTGAAGCAGAAACAGGACAGTAATATGTTTTCCTTTCCCAAAAAGCAGACCTGAGGAAAGCACAACCATCTTTGGTGGTCTAACAGTTTCTGCCTGATGGAGCTAGTGAAGTCAATACACTGGAGGCAGAAGGAATCAGTTCAGATGCGCTAAAAAGAATGTACTAGTCCTTGACCAAAAATATCTCCTATCCGTTGACAGAAGCTTAAGATTCTGAAGCCTTTCATGCCACCATCTCCTAAATTAAAAGAATATATGGGCTCATACAACTCAATATCAAAAAAAACAAACAATAATCAAAAAATGGGCAGAAGACCTGAAAAGACGTTTTTCAAAAGAAGACATACAGATGGCTAACAGGCATATGAAAAGATGCTTAAAGTCACTAATCATCAGGGAAATGCAAATCAAAACAACGAGATGTCACCTCATACCTACCAGAATGGCTGTCATCAAAAAGTACACAAATAACAAATGTCGGGGAAGATGTGGAAAAAAGGGAACCCTTGTGCACTGTTGGGGGGAATGTAAATGGGCACAGCCACTATGGAAAATAGTATGGAGGTTCCTTAAAAAACTAAAAACAGAACCATATGATCCAGTAATTCCACCCCTGGGTATATATCCGGAAAAAATGAAAACACTAATTCAAAAAGACATGCGCACCCCAATGTTCATAGCAGCACTGTTTATAATAGCCAAGACATGGAAGCAACTGAAGTGCCCATCAACAGGTGAATGTATAAAGTTGTGGTGTATGTGCAAAATGGAATACTACTTAGCCGTAAAAAGAATGAAATTCTGACATTTGCAGCAATGTGGATGGACCTGGAGAATACTATGCTTAGTGAAATAAGTCAGACAGAGAAAGACAAATACTGTATTATATCACTTATATGTGGAATCTGAAAAATAATACAAATGAATGTATATGCAAAACAGAAACAAACCCACAGATAACAGAAAACAAACAAGTGGTTACCAAAGGGGAGAGGGAAAAGAGGAGGGACAAATTAGTAGTATGGGATTAACAGATTTAACTATGTATAAAATAGATAAGCAACAAGGATATGTTGTGCAGCACAGGGAATTAAAGCCATTATCTTGTAATAACTTTTAATGGGGTACAATTTGCAAAAATAATGAATCATTATGGTATACACTTGAAATTAATATAATACTGTAAATCAACTATACTTCAAAATACATATATGTGTATATATAGTCTGGGGTGTGTGTGTGTGTGTGTGTGTGTGTGTGTGTATATATATATATATGGTAATAGGCTAGGTATCAGAATCATTCAAACTGCCTCAAAATTTTGCTTAAATCTGACTCTGAGAAGTGACAAAAGGCAAAAATCTGTACATATATTCTTATCTCATGTCACTTCCAATTCTGAAACATTAATTTGATGGCATTTCTTAAACACTGATGCTTCATGGTCAAGTACAACAGTCATCAATAAGATTTAATAATTTTGAAAATAGAGAAAGTGTTTTAGAAATGATAAAGTACCATATAAATATGTTATCATCACACAGTAGATAGAGAACTTGAAATGTCTTACCACTCTAGATGATTTTCTTCTGTTGATGCACTGGCAGTCAATACTATATAATGTCTGTGAAGAATTTTCAGCAATAATCAGGGGGAAAAAAGCCAGAGAAACATTGTTAGGGTCTGACTTTCCATTATTACTTTTTCTTTTTTACTCTTTCTTTATTACTCCTTCTCCCTCCCAATGAACAAAACAGCTAATACAGGCACACATTTATGAAAATTAAAACATGCTCTGATTTTCACAAAATTAATTCTAGACCTTCTAATTAAAAACAATTCACTAAACCCCAAAACCCACAAATACTGGGTTAGACACTACTAGAATACAGAGACTTTCTCATCACCTAGGGTTTCTGCTAACCTATCCTTTACCTCACTTAAAATATAAGTGACGTCACCTATTGTGTATTAACTTTATAAGTTTAACATTCTTCTTCCTTAAACACACACACACAAAATGCAAAATTTCAAATACCTATACTTTTGGAAAAAATTTGGTGGCTCAAGGAGTTTGGACCAATCTGATTTCCCTTGAAGAATTTCATCTGTGACTGCGAGACCTAAAGAAAGAGAGACAGACAGTGATTTTGAAAACTGACCATCGTATTATCAGCTCCTGTGTGACCCTACGCCCAAAGTTCTAACCCCACCAAATCCCTGAGTAAAAAAAAGTGTAGATTTATTATGCTCTTTCTTAGAACATAAAAGTCAATTTCAACCAGACCGGGGTGGCTCTATTTTTGGCCTTCATATTATCATATATTTTGCAAAACCAAGTACTTAAAAAATACACATTTGAAAGAACTTTTAGAAATAATAGGCATAACTGCAATAGAGAATAACACTGTTGTCAATCAAAAACTCGCGGGAACATGTAAAGGGTAATAGGGCTGACAGGTTTACCTTGTTTAAATTCTTCTACCATTACTGTTCGAGTTGATGTGGACACATTATACGTAGAATTCTGTTGTGGGTAGGCAGGGGTGATTATGGGCATGAGATGATACCTATCTGATGGATTTACCTGTGAAATTAGAAGCAGAATAATTGATCTATTCTCCTATTTCAGTTGTCCTCACTTCATCCCCAAAAGTCTGAAGAATATGAAATATAAATTTAATACTACATCTCCTCAGTTCTAAGAAGTACATTTCCCCTCCCCAACTTCAGTTATTTCTGAAGTCAGATGTGTCTGATAATCAAAGTTAAAGAAAACTCTGCAGAAGTTTATTTCTCCCCCAAAAAGCTGTTAAATGGATGGTGCAGCTTATAAACAGTGGTCTTTTAGAACCAAGGAAATACAATATCATAAGTGCAAAAAGCATTATCTGGTCCAGTGGTTCTCCATCCTCTTTCTGCACCTATTCAACAGATGACTTCCCCTTGGTTACTCAGAGGAATGAGTATCACTTTAGAAGCACATTAAAATGCAAGGTGAGTGAGAGTTATGCTATCTTGGAACCATGAATCTGCTTTAAACTGTACTGCAAAGTACATCCTTTATATACTTCAGTACTTTATTATTAGTAACTAATTACTTGTAAGACAGTTTTTAACAGTAGATTATAACATCTTGGTTGATATACCCACTCAAGTCTTATATGGGTGATTTTTAATGACATAACATTTGGATTGGATTGGAGATACAAATCATCTGCACCGAAAAAACACAGTAGAGGGAGGGAAAGGACTATAGTTACACAGAAGGAAGATGAACAGGAACAAGAGGAATTATCCTTAACTAGACTGCACTTTACAGAATCATCCTATTCCTAAAAGGTTTTAATGAAATGCCGTAATAAGTCACATACCCGAGGATCCCAAACTGGCAAATTCAAATTGCTTTCTTCCGGTTGCTTTAGCAGCACAGGATTTGGCCATTCCCTAACATGAAATAAGCAAATAAACTCACATAAGACCTCATTTCAGGAACTATATGAAATGTTAAAATCATTAGATGCTGCTCCAACTTTCACACAGCAAATGTTTTGGGTATTTGGTATTGAAAAAAAAAAAGAAACTGACGAAGGGAGTATACAAAGGAAAAAGCTGCTTATTTTAAAGCAGTGTTCTCTGAAAGGGCAAATACTACTTTGCCCATTAGCTGCAACTAATTTAAACTTGAATTTTTTCTTTCCTTCTCATTTGCTTTCATGGACTTAACCGTGATAATTTAATAACAGCAACAGCTAACACTTACTGAGAATACTCCTAATAAATTGTGTGAAGCAGCTATAGTTATCATCTTTAGTTTACATATGAGGAGATCTTAACCTCTATATAGCTAGTAATTAGCAAAGACTACTCTCATAAGCTAAAGGCCCACATTCACAGTCCCCCTAGAAGAAAGCACCATCTGGGGTCCCATCATTGCCTCAATTTTGATGTTTTTAAATTTAACTTAAAAAAGGAATGTAAGACGACAAAAGGTGTAAGCAAAACTCTTAAATTTGCAAACAAATTTACATATAGGCAGAGGTTAGTAAGTAGTGAAAATATGCATATGAATACTTACCACTTGGAAAAAACTAAGAAGAACTTATGAACTAAAGTAGAAGCTGCTGCATTTGGATATAATTGGCAAGTTCTTGCAACTAGCATTGCCCAGGAGACACCACCAAGGAATCCCAACATGTTGGAATAAATACCACGTCCTAGAAAATTAATACAGTTGTTAATTATTGTTAGGACCTACTATCCATGACATTCAAGTGTAAGGAACAGTACAACTTCCCTCCTAAGATTTGCTTAGAACTTTTCTCCCTTATAGAAACATTAAAATCAACAAACAGACCTTCACGTTAGGCTCACATTCTTATCAGTAAACCCTAAGCTGCTCATCTTACCCCCTACTTTGCCCTCCAATACAGACATCTCAGTTCCCTGCCTCAGTTCTGACTGTCCAACTGGGCTCTACTGATATGACATTGGAATTTCCCACCTTTCAATATCTGTGGTTGAGAGAGAAATGAAAGGGAGGAGGAAAGATATTCAGAGGGTCCACAAGTAGGGAAGAAAAACTTTTCAACAGTACACTAGTTCCCCCTTATCTGTGGAGGAAACGTTCCAAGACCTCCAGTGGATGCCTGAAACATGGGATGGTACTGATATTTATGATAAAGTTTAATTTATAAATTAGGCACAGTAAGAAATTAACAACAATTATAAAAATAGAACAATTATAACAATGTACTATAATAAAAGTTATGTGAATATGGCCTCTTTTTGTCTCAAAATATCTTATTGTATACATTTAATGCCCTTTCCATCTTAACTGAGTACTTATCACTGTGGTCATAACGTTTTAAAAATTAATTAATTAATTTATTTATTTTTGGCCGTGTTGGGTCTTTGGGGCTTTCTCTAGTTGCAGTGAGTGGGGGCTACTCTTTGTTGCGGTGCATGCTTCTCATCGCAGTGGCTTCTCTTGTTGCAGAGCATGGGCTCTAGGCGCGCGGGCTTCAGTAGTTGTGGCACGCAGGCTCCGTAGTTGTGGCGCATGGGCTTAGTTGCTCTGTGGCATGTGGGATCTTCCTGGATCAGGGCTTGAACCCGTGTCCCCTGCACTGGCAGGCGGATTCTTGACCACTGCGCCACCAGGGAAGTCCCGTGGCCATAACTTTCACAGTTTCACAGAGGTGAGACAGCAAAACTAGCACGTATTTCTTTTTCTTCCTTTACAATTTCATGATAGGAGATTCGTTCTTATGTAGATCTTAGCAACCTCGACCTACGGTTGTTTTCCTTCCTTAAGTTGATAACTTTCACCTTTTCACTTAAAGGAATCACTTTACAGGCTTCTCTTTGGCAAATCCAAGTTGCCAGCATCACTACTCTTGCACTTTGGGCCCATTAATAAGTTAAATAAGGGTTACTTGAACACAAGTACTGCAATACCATCTCTGTCCCAGGCAGGACAGCGAGAGATTTCATCACACTACTCAGAACAGCATGCAATTTAAAATTTATGAATTGTTTATTTCTGAAATTTTCCATTTAATATTTTCAGACTGCAGTTAACTGCAGGTAATTGAAACTGCAGAAAGCAAAATGGCAGATAAGGGGGGACTACCCTAATCATGTTCTTGGGCATTTAAAAATTCAACTGTAAAGTTGGGGACTGACTTCAGTATTGTGCAAAAATTTGTATATCTCTCCATAAAGTACAATACACCATTGATATTACTCATTTTCTTGAATGATTGTTTCTTTTTTTGAATGACTGTTTCTTACAGCAATCTATAAAGAAGCATTACCATATTTCATCAAAACTAAGATGTTCTCAGTTATTATATAATATAGATGATTTTATGTCCCATTAAGAGAAAAAAATACAAAATATCATTTCAGTTATGTTAAATGTGAAAAACATGCATCTAATAATTGACAAAACATGGTATTTAATCTATAAGGAAAAACAAATTGTTCATGATACCCCGTTACTGCAGATTACTTTACCCTGACTACACAATATAATTGAGCCCAAGGACAAATTCTACTTGCTTAAGGTCTTTTTAGATGTGTACTGTCCTATATGGTAGCCACAAGTTACATGTGCCTATATATAGTATTTTTTTGGTAACTTTATTGAGCTATCATTCACATACCATAAGATTCATCAATTAAGTATAAAATTCAATGGTTTTTATTCTATTCACAGAGTTGTGCAATCATTACTTTAATCAACTCTGGAACATTTTCATCACCCCAAAAAGAAAACTTTAACAGTCACACACCTCTTATTTCCCCCAAGTCTTCCCAGACCTAGGCAACCACTAAATCCACTTTCTACCTCTATAGATATGCCTACTCTGAACATTTCACATAAATGGAATTATACAATATGCAGACTGGCTTCTTTCACTTAACATAATGGTTTCAATGTTCATCTATGTTGTAACATGTATCAATATTTCACTCCTTTTAACTGCCATATAATATTCCACATTATGAATATACCACATTTTGTGGTCGTCTCCACTTTGACATTATTAATAATGCTATGAACATCTGTGTAAAAGTTTTTGTGAGGACCTATGTTTTCACTTTAGATATTTTTTAATTTTAAATTTAATTAAAATTAAATAAAATTTAAGTTCAGTTCCTCAGGTGCACATTTCAAGTGCTCAACGGCCATATGGTTACTGTATTGGACAGCACAGATATGAAATACTTCCATCATCACAGAAGGTTTGATTGGAAAGCACTGTTTTAGATTGTAAAACCTGGTGCCAGAAGTGCAGCACAGCTTAAATGTAGTTACAAATAATACAAACTGTGCTGTGCCAGCTCAGGGCTGGGTCTTTTATGAACCACATCCTATATATATATAAACTAGTACAGTTCAAGGCTTTATTAGAAGAGTGTTGGAAGGTAAAAACAAAAGGTTAAAACTATCACAGTAGGTTCTTCACTTAATACATTTACTGAACACCTGCTATACACCAGCCTCTCTGCTGGAATGGGGAGACAGAGATGATGAGATGGTCCTGTCCATAGACAGCTCGAACACAAGTAAGGGTTTTACTCTTCAAGTTCTAACTCATTCTGACTCCCTGGCTGCAATCCAAGATGTAAAGTCAGGGGCTTTTAGTTTTCACCCATGGGAGAAGAAGGTAAAGTCACACATCAGAGCACTGGTAAGCATCACACGTGAAAAAGAAATAGCTTCTCCAAAGCTTACTGCACCTCAATCCCCCAAGGTATCAACAGGTTCAGGAATTCCCATATGTGCTTCTACCATGAGCAACTGAAAATTATAATTTTATAATGCAAACGTAAAATAAAAGACTTGGGATACTTACGTTTTGCCCATAGTTTGACTGCTCTTAGGGTGAGTCTGAAAGTTTCTTTATTTGGCACTAAATGCAAAATTTCATCAGTAACTCTACACCCTGAAAAACATAAAGCATTCATTTTTCATTATGCAACAAATTCCAGTTAATTCAAATGTCCTTCTAACTTTGACTCTCAAATGCTAAAAATATCAAAGATACTAAAATATGAGGCTTAATTTCTTTATGTACTTTAAATGTAGCTCTTATATAAGAGAAATCAGTTTGCTTACAAAGAATTAAAAAGCACATGGGTTATACAATCCAATATTAAAATAAGAGATGAGTCTGAATATCTTTTTAGCTTTTTTCCACCTTTGGCTTTACTGTTAATCAAATGCCTCCAACTTATAAAACTGTTATTGCTTTAATGCAAACCTTATCCACAAATACTGTGATTTACTGTTGCACTCTGGAAATACAGCAAAATGCAATGATTAAGTTAAACAAAATATTGAGTTGGCCAAAAAATTCATTTGGGTTTTTCCATAGCAGCTTATGGAAAAACCTGAATGAACTTTTTGGCCAATCCAATATAAACCAGTGGTTCTCAAAGTGTGGTCAGTGGACTGCTGGGAATCTATTAGGTCAAATCTATTTCTATAATATTAATGCTTTCTTTGCCTGTTTCACTGTGTTAACATTTGCACTCATGGTGCCAAACCAGTGGTGGGTAAAACTGCTGGTATCTTAGCAGTGAATCAAAGCCATGGCAACAAACTGAAATAGTAGACAATATTATCTTCACCACAAATTTGCAGTTAGAAAACAGGAAAGGAACGTGTGTGATGTTTGAACATTTTCAAGGTAAGCTGAACTATCTGTTTTTTTTCAAGGAACACCAGTTTTACTTGAAAGAATGATTGACAAGACAACTACAGTTATTCATACTTGGGTATTTAGCAGACAGTTCCTAAAAAATGAACAAAGTGAGCTCCTCACTTCTAGGAAAACAAATGACAAAATTTGTTACCAATAATAAAACTTGAAGTTTCAAGTAAAAATTAGAATTTTGGACAACTGGTATCTGCTAGTGTGAGCTTGACAGCTTTCCAAGACTTAGACTTTTCTAATGAGATTGGTGGTGACATTAATGAATGTGATTTTTTAAAAAATTATTTTATAATGAAATGTGTGTTAACATTTAGACGATCCAAATAACTTTGTGAGCCAGTATTTTCTAAATGACTAAGGCATGATAGGACAAAATCATGCATGGGTAAAAGATCCATTCAAAGAATAAGACAGACCAACAGATTTTAATGCAACAGAGTACAAAAAGTTAACTGATACAGTTTTAGGTCTGATATTCTAATTAACACTTTAAAAAGATCACTTTTATTCAGCAAAAAAGGGAACAAACTATTGATATATGCTACAAACATGGATAAACCTCACAAACATTATGCTAAGTGAAAGAAGCCAGACACAAAAGACCACATATTACATGACCCCATTTGTATGAAATGGCAAATCTATAGAGATAGAAAGTAGATTAGTGGTTGCCTGGGATTGGAGGTTAGAAAAAGGAATGATTGCAAATGGGTATGAGGGATCGTTTGAGAATGACGAAAATGTTCTAAAATCGGATTGTGGTGCACAACTCTGTGAATATACTAAGACTACTGAATTGTACACCTAAAAAGGATGGATTTTATGGTATGCAATTACTCCTCAATAAAGCTGTTGAAAAGAAAAAGGAAATTGGGCCTCCCTGGTGGTCCAGTGGTTAAGAATCCACCTGCCAACGCAGGGGACATGGGTTTGAGCCCTGGTCCGGGAAGATCCCACATGCCGCAGAGCAACTAAGCCTGTGCGCCACAGCTACTGAGCCTGTGCTCTAGAGCCTGTGAGCCACAACTACTGAACCCGCGTGCCACAACTACTGAAGCCCATGCGCCTAGAGCCCATGCTCTGCAACAAGAGAAGCCACCACAATAAGAAGCCCGTGCACCGCAATGAAGAGTAGCCCCCGCTCGCCGCAACCAGAGAAAAGCCCGCGCGCAGCAATGTAAACCCAACACAGCAAAAAATAAATAAAATTTTAAAAGAAAAATAAATAAATAAATAAAAAGAGGCTTCCACCAGAAAGAAGATTATTTAAAAAAAAAAAAAAAGGAAATTGTCATCAGTCAAGTTTTGGTGTAGTATTAAAGAATATCCACAATTATCAGAAAAGGCTATGAAAATACTTCCTTTTCCAATTACATATCTTTAAGAGGCCAGATTTCTTCCTATACTTCAATCAAAACAAAATTTTACAAGAGATTGACTGCAAAAGCAGATATGAGAATCTAGCTGTGTTCTATTAAGTCAAATATTAAACAGTTGCAAAAATGCAAAAAAATAAAAAAGCCATTCTCACACAAAAATATATTCACTTATAATGGGTTTACTATTGTTATTTTAAAATGAACTAATAATTAAACACCTTAAAAATTTCTCAGTTTTTATTTCTAATATGATAAATTGATAAATATAACTCACATAAACAGAAGATCTTGGGGGGGGTGGTCCTCAAAAAATGTTTAGAGTATAAAAGGGTCCTGAGACCAGTAAGTTTGAGGACCACTGCTATAAACATAAACATTTCAAGTAAATTTGTGTTTTAAGATGCTTAAATGTGATCAGATTACTTGTATAAAGAAAATTACATCATTTTTAACTGAGTTTGTCTAATTCTTAAAACGTCTATTAATAGTTTTGCAAAAAGATCTCTATTCATCTAATTGTTTTCAAGTAGGTATCTGAGATTTCTCTTTAGAAGCTTACCATTTAGGCTGCGAATACACCTTATATCAAGGCTTCTCAGTCGAGAGTCGTCTCTTAGATCTAAATTATCTGATATGGTTTGTATTGACAGTCTTGCAAAGACTAGGTCAATCTTTGGAAAGATGGAAAAAAAAAAGAGAGAGAGAGAGAGAGAGAAATATTACTTTTTCTCCTTTTAGTCCATTCTCCCCCCTTCCCACCTCAAAAATGTAAAAAGTTCTAATTATTAGTTTGGGAAGTTCTACCAAAACTTCCAAAGGCCTATGCAGGTAATATCACATTGGAAAATCACTGCAAAGTTTTGGGAGAATAATTTTCAAATTAAGAGTAAGCATTTTAATTTTGCCAATCATTAAAAAAAATCAAAACCTTGTAAGTGAATTTCTAGATAAGATGACAGATCCAACACATTTACATTCACTCCCTCTTGAAACCCCACTAAAATACCAGCAAAATTTTGTTTTGTTTTTTTGTTTTAGTTTTATTTTGTTTTTAAAGGCATAACCCACTAAGTCAAAGAGAACAGAAGGAGACAACGGTAAAAACCATGAAATCTGGAAAGCAGATGGACAAATGGTAACAGACTCAGCAGATCTAAGGAAGCAGAGATAAAACATATTATATCTGGGAAATAAGGACAGGAGGCTGTAAATGAGTTCTTAAATAAAAAGGAACATTTAGAGAATAAAAAAGTATTCTTAGAAATTAAAAATATGATGGCAGGGCTTCCCTGGTGGCGCAGTGGTTGAGAGTCCACCTGCCGATGCAGGGGACACGGGTTCGTGCCCCGGTCCGGGAAGATCCCACATGCCATGGAGCGGCTGGGCCCGTGAGCCATGGCCACTGAGTCTGCGCGTCCGGAGCCTGTGCTCCACAACGGGAGAGGCCACAACAGTGAGAGGCCCGCGTACCGCAAAGATAAATAAATAAATTTAAAAAAATTAATTAAAAAAAATATGATGGCAGAAATGGAAAACAAGAGAACATTTAGAAGATGAGAAAACCCCCAAAAAGCAGAACAAAAATATGAAGATGTAGTTATAAGTGGGAAGGAAGAAGTAAAAAAAAAAAAAAAAAAAACCAAAAAAACACGGCAGTCCTGGGGGTCCAACATACAAATGTTAGGAGTTCCAGAAAGAGACAGAAAACAAAGGCGGGCAACACAACTGAATTCAATACAATTTCCAAGAACTGAAGGACAGGTATTTCCAAACTGAAAGAACTACTTCAGTGCCTTAGCACATTTGGTTGAAAAGACACATACCAAAACAAAGTGTATTACCATAAATTTTACAACTATGAAGACCAGGGAAAAAAGAAGAAAAGAAAATCACACAAGTGGCCAAAAAGGCAAAATAGGTCACATAAAAACCATGAGTAACCAAATTGGCCTCACATTCCTCAACAGAGTGTGGAAGCTAGAAGACAATGAAGCAAGGCCTTCAAAATTCTGAGAAACATTATTTCCCACCTAGAAGTCTATGCTTAGCCAAACTATCAATTTGGTGTGAGAACAAAATAAAGATATTTGTAAACATTCAAGATCTCAAAAATATGTGCTCTTTTTCAGGAAGCTGGTGGATGAGTGCCACTAAAATGAAAGTAAGTCAAGAAAGAAGAAAACTCAAGAGAGAAGCAAAAGGAAATCCCAGGATGAGAGAAGAAAGATGTCAGAATGACAGCTGTATTATCAGTCATGGAGAACAATCAGTGTGGATTAGAAGAAGTGAGAAGAATCAGTGAGATATTTTTTCAAGACGATAATGACAGGACACCTGAGAAATCCAAATCTATTTAGCGGAGATTTAGACAACTAGGAGAGACTGAATTTGAATTAGTCAAAGTATAAACATCAAGCAAATAAAACACAAAACATTAACTCCCAAGAAAACAAAAGACACACAGCAAAGAATGGTAACCTAGTACGTTTTGTGCTCAGTTTTGAACATTATTTATAAGACCATAATAATATAAACACTGAATACTGCTCCAACTAAAACTATAATAATATAATTATTTTAGGAGATTATGGGAATGAGAAGGATGTGTATAAACATCTTGGGGGTAGGGATGGAGGCTGGTTCCTTTTCCATGGTGAGGAAGGACTCACCATGACTAGAGTATTTGATTCCTTAAAATTTGTGCCTATATAAGTCTGATTTTTAAACTATAAAACAAACAAACAAACCCATATAGGTTAAATAATTCAATTATAAAGTCAGAAAAATATTTAACACTTACTTCAATTCCATCAAATTCAAATTTTATAACAGGCACAAAGGCATCTTCTACAGCCTACAATAAAAGAAAACAATTATAACAAATAAGGTGTAATCCTTTATCCTTCCCAAATGCCAGTAACATGAATACTTTTTCTCCCAATTTTTATTTTAACTCAGTAGGAAAACTGAAAATTTTCTTAGTTTCTCATTCTACCTAAGCAAGCACTTCTACTTTGTGACTGTGTTGTTTAAGATACGCAAAATGTCCATGACAGTAGTTACCTAACATATTATCCTTCTAAAAATATTCATCAGAAACTGGCAGGCAGAACTGCTATCATCTGGGTATTTACTATTTGTTGAACTTAGCTGAAAACTGATTATTTACAAAAAGCACTAGTGTTAGATATTAAAATATCAGATCCCATGACTAATCTATCAAAAAAAATCTATATCATTTGGATTTAGTAGAAACGTTTCTCTGAGCCTTCTTTAATCCCCCAACCTAACAATTTTTTTTTCTTTTTTGTAAATTTTTTGGCCCCACTGCCATGTGTGGATCTTAGTTCTCCGACCAGGGATGAAACCCTCGCCCCCTGCACTGGTAGCTTGGCGTCCTAATCACTGGACCACCAGGGAATTCCCCAACCTAACAAATTCTTAACCTCCTTCTCCATTCCCAGACACCCAAATAACACAAATCCTCTGAGCTTCGCCTTATCCAAGCACTTGAGATTGCATTAAAACTACCTGTTTGCTTAGTACCCCCAGTCCCTCCCTCACATAAACTATCTTGTTCGCTCTTGTATTTGTGGGACTAAGGCCAGTATCTGATGAATCATTGGTGCTGAAATTTTATTTGCTGAATGAATGGCTAGATATACACACATAAAGAGTTACTAGTTGAACCTTATACATAATGAGCCATTTGCTGTGCACCAACCATTTATCAGATATTATAGTAAATGATTTATGTAAATTATCTCATCAATCCTCCAAAAAACTTTATAAGAATGTTATCACTAGATCTTCATTTGATAGCTAAGGAAACTGAGACTCAGAGAGAATAGGTAACTTGACCAAAATCCACAAGCTAATATGTGGTAGATTCTAGATTCAACACAGGTGTGTATAACTAAAAAGCCCATGTTTTTAGTCATTACTGTTATTTTAACAAGATACAGCAACTTCTTAAGAAATACATCAACCATCATAAGCCCTAGCTTTTGCAGTTATCTGTTAACAAATTCAAAATATTAAATACGAGAGGATACTTACTCTTAAGTTTCTAATGCCATCTTGATGTTTCAATTTTTCAAAAAAAGACTGAAAAAAATCAGATCTCTCCACATGTCTTGGAGCAACACAAAGTGCATCAATGTCAGCTCCTGCAAATCAAAGTATTTATTATCAAGAACAGTATATTGAATATGTATTACATTTTTGTATACACAAACATATGTACAGAAGAAACTACGTAAGATGAGTATAGGAAATAATATAGTACTCTAGTAGTGAGATAATGGGAATTTTTTCCTCTGTATTTTCTGATTATGAACAACAAATAAGTTTGTTATTGCAAGTTCTTACCAGTAAAACATAGAAAAGCAATTACCTTTGGTGTGTACTCCAAGCCTATAGGAGCCAAAGGTGAAAATTTTTCCACCAACAGTAGCCACAACAGAAGGTGGGAGATTCTAAAATAAAATAAAAAAATTTTTAAGGCATTCAGTTGTTCAAATTATTTAGCATTAAAATTGTCTAAATGCTCTAATACATGTTGACAAGGATGTGAAGAAAAGGGAACCTTTGTAGACTATTGATGGGAATGTATATTGGTGCAACCACTGTAGAAAACAGTAGTAAGGTTCCTAAAAAAACACTAAAAACAGAACTACCAGGGACTTCCCTGGTGGTGCAGTGGTTAAGACTCCACATTCCCAATGCAGGGGGCCTGGGTTTGATCCCTGGTCGGGGAACTAGATTCCACATGCATGCCGCAACTAAGAGTTTGCATGACGCAACTAAGGAGCCCATGCGTCGCAACTAAGGAGCCAGCAAGCCACAATTAAGGAGCCTTTGAGCCGCAGCTAAGGAGCCCACCTGCCGCAACTAAGACCCGGCACAACCAAATAATAAATAATTTAAAAAAAAAAAAGAACTACCACATGATCCAGCAATTACACTCCTGGGTATATATCCAAAGAAAATGAAAACATTAATTTGAAAAGAGATATGCACCCTAATGTTCATAGCAGCATTATTTACAATAGCCAAGACACGGAAGCAAACTAAGTGTCCATCAACAGATGAATGGATAAAGATGCAGTATATATACAGAATGGAATATTAGCCATAAAAAAGAATAAAATTTTGCCGTTTGCAACAACGTGGATGGACTTCGAGGGTATTATGCTTAGTGAAATAAGTCAGACAGAGAAAGACAAACACTGTATGATATCACTGACATGTAGAATCTAAAAAATAAAACAAACTAGTGAATATAACAAAAAAGAAACAGACTCACAAATACAGAGAACTAACTAGTGGTCACTAGTGGGGAGAGGGAAAGGGAGAGGGACATGATAGGGGTAGGGAATTAAGAGGTACAAACTACTATGTATAAAATAAATAAGCTACAAGGATACACTGTATAGCACAGGGAATATAGCCAATATTTTACAATAACTATAAGTGGAGTATATAACCTTTAAAAATTGAGAATCACTATGTTGTACACCTGAAATTTATATAATATTGTAAATAAACTATACCTCAATTTTAAAAAATTGCCTAAATGCTACTGATATGTACTACATTTGTCAAGTTTGGTGACCTGACATTTGTAAAAGTACTTCAGAGCTTTTTTGATTGCAGCTGAAGTAATGAAGGTATTTCCAGAGGAAAGACAAGACAAATTTGTGTCCAGTATACATGCACACATCTCTATCTTAAGAAAAACATTTTTTATCACTTGACCCTACCTGTCCCCCCAAATTACCTGATTTGGCTCCATCACTTAAAAGTCACCAAGGAACTTGGAACTACCAAATTAATGCACTTTCAGCTCTCTACAGTTATCATACTCGACTAATACTATCTCCCCTTTAGTTTTTGTGACAGATATGCTTAACTTATTGATTCTAGCTCTGTAATATTTCTGCCAGAAAGTGGGGTAATTCTTGACATGATCTCCTTATGAGACCTAATCTAACAACTTTAATTAACATATTTTTGGTTGTACCAGAATTACAATGCTACTTTTCACCTCTCTCTAGAGCCAATTCTAACTGCCCATCAGATATTTTCACTCAGACTTTCTGATCCACTTCAGTATACATGCCTGAAACCTAGCAAAAAATTCTTCCTATGATAAACCAGGTATACCTTCTGATTTCTCTATTTTTGTTCCTTATTTTCCTTACTGCCCATACCTATAAGTCATTATTATTCTTCCTGGCTTACCAATTCTTAGGTTATATCCCTCACATGTCACTTCCTCCCCACCCACTCCCATTCTGTGCTATTTGACAGTATCATAAGTTACCCTCTTGCCATTAGTCTTTATTTCTTACTCCATTTTGTTAAAAATTCACTGGCTGGTGTTCTTAAATTAACTCTATTACATAACTCTTCTGCTCAAAACTTGCCAATGCATTCTTCTACGGATTCTGATCCTTGGATCCCAAGGACATCCACAGTATGCTCTTAAGGATCTTTCTTGCCTTGTCTCCTAATATTCCCTTCTGAAGCTCCAACTGCCAACACATTACATAACCTAGTCTCCTTTCCATTGCATTTGCCATTTTCCTTCTCTCAAATGCTTGCCATCCTCTCTGGGTATCTCAATACCATCTATTTTTCAAAGATCACTTCAAGTTCCACCTCCCTCATGAAGCTTTCTTTGATTATCCATCTTGTAACAAGCTCCTTTTTCCCCCTGTGCTCCTCTACTGTTATTATCTTTAACCACTTTTATACTACATTTATTGACTTTTTTTATTCTGTGTATGTTAGTTCCATCTCTTCAACTATATTTGAATTCCTTGAAGGTGAGAACTCTGTCTACTACTTCTATTTCCCCAAAATGCCCAGTCCAAGTTCCAGAGAGTAATATCTGCTAATGAACTTGACTAAAAGTATCTGCATAACAGGACATTATGTTTGTTATTTTCTGTTTAACGGACATGTTTCAAGAGTACCACAAATAATAGCTAGAAAGAGTTAATAAAATTATTGATGACTAACATGAATCAAAAGGATAGAGAAGCCCCTTTTAGTTTACCTTCCTACTTTGAAAAGCATGATTTCTTCTTGATTTATGAGAAAGTGATAAACTGAATCACAGAGTAAAGTATTTTCCCCACAAACCACAGTATTTAACTAAAATGATTTGACTTGGAGTTCTGGACTGTTTAAACTTTAAATATTCCAACTGTGTGTAGAATACTAAAATGATCTTTGATCTAACTCAAATCCTTCAGATATTTTTCAAACTAAAATATGCATAAATGAAAGGGAATTATAATGATATAAAAAAGACCAATCACCTTATCTATGCAAATAAAGATGTTAAAACCAATTAAAATTTTTAAAATGATTACATATTTTATTTTCTTTGCTTAAAAAATGCCAAACAGTGGCAAAGCCTCAAATTTTTAACAATGGTTTTATGCCTAGAAATTAAATGGAAACCAGCTACTGGTCTTTGCAGATTAAAGCACTGATGTGAATGAAATGAGGGAAAAAGCAATTTAAATAATTAAAAACAAAAAAACCTTTTGACCTTGGAACAGATTCTACTGGATTTTTCTTTTAGGTGCAAAAAACCACACAGTAAGAAAATTAGTTAGGTGTATCTCTCAATAAAGTAATCTAGCCTCTTTTGTGAATAGTTTAACACTTGACTTCCCTTGATGTATCCTAGAATATGGATGGGAGCAAAGACCTCAGCACAACCACATCAGCTGACATAAAGACCACACAAGAAGTCATAAAGCTTGATACTCTGATTTTAAAAGAATTCTAGCAAGTTGTGTATCTGGTTTGCATACCCATAGCAATTATGGGCTGACATTTATTCAATCCCTGAGCTCTGTCCTGAGGTTGCACAGGTGAATAAGGTTTATTTCTTAAGGAGTTGATCAGCTAGTAGCAGAGAAACAAGCATGATTTTTTTTTTTTTTTATTACTCATGACTAGCATTTCACCTGCTCCGAATTCAACCTAACTGAAAACCTCTACTATTGATAACCCTGCTGTGAGCTCAGAAATGAGCCAGATAGTGATTTGGCAGCAAAAGTAAACAGCGTAAAGACCATTTATTTAAACTCAATGATTGTAGATTAGCACAGTCCCTCATAACCTTATTCAGAGCCCATTTTTTAAAAGAACCAATTTTATATATGTATCATAAGTACAGAAGGAAATAATAAAAGTTGTAAAAGAAAGAATTCTAACAGGTGTTTATCTAATTTCTAAACTGATGCAGATTAGTGGGCAGAAAGGGATTTGACAGAGAGAGACACTACTGCTGTGAGCCATTAACTTTCAGCTGAATGCTGTTAAGAGATGGGAAAACTGTAAAAAAAAAAAAAAAAACCCTAAAATTTAAAATACAACAGTTTGAGCCACTTCGTGAAGGGGCAAATAGTATTACCCAGTTGAACATGCCCTACACCTCATTTTACTACAGCCAGTAAAATAATATTCATAGTGATGATTCCCTGACAAATGAGAATTCAATTATACTCAAAATACTCTAAGAAAGCAAGAAAAATGTAATCGATTTTAGAAGAAAAATAGTTAAGCTACCAGAGGGGGGAAAAAGTTGTGTAAGTATAAATTAGGGTTTGCAAACTCCTATGTCTCATGGGCCAGGCAGGAATGCAAATGACGAAAGTATACACATAAGAAACAAAGAAACTGATAACTGACAGTTGCTGTGTCAGAGAGAGCAGGGAGTGATGGGGACCATGAAGCACTGAAGGGGAGGAGCCCAATTCCACTCAAGCCTCTTCCTGCCTTGCACAAAGGAAGGCCCAGTGCTGCCAGACCTGGTATTTCACAAGAAGTCTGAAATCTGGCTTTTAAAGTAAAATCTCAGTAGTTAAATTTTGATCTACTACATGTGAGTCAAGCAAGACATTTATGTGAACTCCAGTCAGACACTGGCTACCTCTGGGGTAAATCCTCACTTATTTAGGACTCAATATCTACACCAATTCATTTCCAAGTATACTAAAAAGTTTTAAGGTATTTCTGATTATTCTCAACTCTGCATCTTACTACCAGGACATAATGAAACTATGAATTCAATTTAGTTTAGAGTCTTACCTTACTCTCACTGACCTCAGAAATCCATTCTTTTACTAAATTGTTCAGTTTACCAAGAACAACCAGCCTATAATAAAAAATAACATGCTTTAGATGAAAACAAACACACACCAAAAACAAACTATTTTAAAAAGTAATTAAACATATAGGCAGTACCTTTGTGTTGGTGCTAGAGTAAAAGCATATTATACACGTGCTAATGCTATCACATCTGTTGACACATGGCACATCTCTTTGGCATTCTTAGGTTCCTAAGAGTTCCAAAGAGACGATAAATGTGATTGATAGTATTTTGGTCTTTGAGCTATTTTCAAAATTCAAAAAGCCTAATAAAAAAATCAAAATTACCTTCAATAAAGCTGCAGAGGCCAACTGAACTGTCAACTTTCTTGGCCTTACTATGGAATAAAATCAATTCAGTGTGGTGATAATAGAGGTTAGCATTCTCTCACTGACAGTTATGAGTTTTTGGATAATAAAAACAGGTAAATAATTTATTGGCTAATTTTTATAAAATTTACTTAATAAAAGCAATTTGATATTAAAACAAACTTGCAACCAATGGCATATCCAAATCCAGATTTAAAAAAAAAAAGAAGATAGAAGAGTTTAGGCATCTCAAAGATAACACATGAAAAACTGAATTCCTGATCTGTCCGAACCTGCTTCTCCTTCAGCCTTCCCCAGGTAATGGAATCCCATCCTTCGAGATGCTGAGACCAAAAATCTTGGCATCGTCCTTGACCCCTCCCCTCCCACCCCCTCACATTCCACAGTCATTAAACCACCCTACTTTTAAAATACATCCAGAATTCTACTACTTCTTATCACTTCCACTGCCATCCCTAGTTCTGGCCACCATCATGTTTTTCCTTGGGTTATTATAATAGCCTCCTAACTAGTTTCCCTGCTTCTGCCTTTGACCCCCCTTCAGACTATGCTCGGTAAAGCAGCCGGAGTGACTATGTTAAACATGAGTAAATCATGTCAATCTTTTGCTCAAAACCCTAACAGCTTCCCATCTCACTCAGAGTAAAAGCCAAAACCGTTATAAATGGCTTTCAAGGTCCTAAGTGACCTTTCCTTCCAAGCTCCTTCCCACCTCATTTACTTTAAGCCCACATTTCCCTTCTTATTCACTCTGCTTCACATACCTAGGCTACCCTGCTGTCTATTTCTTAAATATACCAGGTACACTCCCACCTCAAGCCTTCTGCCTAGAATGCTCTTCCCTCATACCCACATAGCTCCTCTCTCACCTTTAAAATTTCCCTCAAATGTCAATGAGGCCTTCCCTGACAACCTCCTCTCCCAGCTTCATTCTTCTCAGCAGCACTTGTCAAGTGTAACACTGTATTTATTTTACTTACTTGGCTAATTGTTAGTTTCCTCCTCTAACCTTCAACTAAAATATAAACTCCAGGAGGGCCAAGTTTTCTCTTCATTTTGTCATTTTTATATCCCTAGGCAGGGACATAATTGGTACTTGATATATGTTCACAGAATTAATGATTAAAGAATGTACTATAAAATATTTTGCATTGTTAAGTGACATACCTGTGGTTCAATTCTTCCTCATCTTCAAATACTCCAAATGGTTTCATGGCATCAATTAATTTCTGTGTGTAAATATGATCAATTTCTTTTGGACATGCCAAGCTAATTGGAGAGGTGATTCCATAATGCTTTTGTTGACGCTGGCTGTCCAGCACGGTGTTTCTGTTCAAGAAAAATGAAACAGCAGAAAAAATTTAAAGTACCATATACTGATACATTAAATCTCTCAATCCACTCATTACTTTAGCTACCTTAAAAGTTTAGTAAGTACTAACGGTTGGAGCCCCGCTTTTTTTTTTTAACGAAAAAAGGATATTTTGTGCTTATGTTGATGAAGGACTATTCATACTGCCTCAAGCTTTCATGGTTAGGATGTCTTTTCAAGCCAAAAGCAGCCTGTGTTGGCATCAGGACAGCTGTACCAACACCACTCAGCTCAAATGCAAAGAGCCTGAATGGGAGCTGGGCCAGGGCCACCTCCACTACACACCCTGCAGACTTAAGTCAAGTACCATCTACAGTCAGTCTTTGAAAAGCAGTCAGCCACTTGAAAGAAAGCTCTAAGTAAAAACAATGCCCCCCCCCAAGAAACAAAAACATCCCATTAGCAGGTCCTAGTGAAATAGTCTAGCTTTTAAAAAGCAATCACAACTAGATTTGTTCCCAAAACATACATTAACATTCCTTGCTTGCATCAGAGTTTATAGTCCTAACATTCTGTCACTCTAGTTAATTGTTTTCTTCATTGTCTAAGTGAAGTCTATGACACCAGCTACCTTGGGCCCCACTTTCTTATCTATATGCTGAAAAAGTTGACTCTCAAGGTCCCTACTAGCACTGAAATTCCAAATCCATTATTCTGAACCTCCCTCATCTAGACAGGAAAACAAGGCAAGCAACAGAATTCCACATTCCCTTCCACTCATCAATTCCACTTATAAGTAAACACCCTTGGAGCAAGTCTAGTACAAGTGTACAAGGAGACATGTACAAAAATGTTCACTGCCACACTGTAACATTAAAAAAAAAAACTTAGAAATGACCTAAAATAATCACTAACAGGAAAAGGACTAAATTAGGGTGTATCCCTACAATGGAATACAATACAGTAGTACTAATTAATTAGAGCTGAAAATACTATCATGGACAAATCTCAAAGATATTATGTTGTACTAAAGAAGTTGTTGAATGACAAGTGTGATACTAGTTATATAAAGCTTAAAAACAAGTAAAACAATGCCGATTATGGACACATACATGTATAGTAATAGCATAAAAAACATGCAGCAATAAGCATCAAATTTGGAACTGTGGGGAACTCTGGAGAGGGAGGTGGATGGACCACTGAAGAAGGTAACAGAATCCTTCAGATGTATTCGGTATGCTTGTTTTCTTTTAAATAAAGATATGTGTGTACACACACACACACACACACACACACACACACACACACACGGAAAGTTATGCTTTGGGAGAGATGGATGGTGGCTACACAAATGATGCTTATGTTATTCTCTGCATTTTTCTTTATGTTTAAATTATTTCCTAATAAACTAAAATGTAAGAAGCTACAACAAAATCTTGCCAAGCACGGACACTGTTTCTGACTTATCAAAGTATGAGCAGGAGGTATAGACCGGCAGATGTACTGTGGATAGGTGGGGAGACCAGGGAGACCATAGTCATTACGAAAGAGAAACCCATGGGCTGGGATAGGTCATTCACTCCAGGAGACGTGGAGACAGCCGGTCAGGAAGGGAGGAGGGGGAGGGAGGGGGATGGTATTTGCGCCAATGCAGACAGGAGCAGAGACCGGCTCAGACAGCGCTGGGGGCAGGAGAGTAACCGACAATTTCTCCCCACGGACACACGCGCCTCTCTTCCGCCGCAACCTTGTCTGGGGGCGTCCTCAGAGGTAGGGCAGCAAGGGGCAGATGGGGACTCCTGCAGTCCCCGAGTCTGTGCAGCGGTGACCAGGTGAGCCGCCGGGTGTAGGGGAGGTGCCCTTGCCAAACGGCCGGGAGAGGGGAAGGAGACCATTGAGAGAGCTCAGGGCGCGGCGCGAGGGGCAGGGAACAGAAACGGGTGCCAGGCCGGCCACCCCAGCCCACCCCGTTATGCCTCGCCCCCAACCGCCGGCCCCCACCACTTACGCAGACATCTCTTTCATCGCTTCCTGCGCCTCCCTCACCGGCGAGTCTTTCGCTCTGGAGTCCTGTTCTTGCTCTTCCCTTCTCCTCCTGTCCACTTTCCTCCGCTCGCTTGTAGCTCGCTTGCTCGCTCACTGTCTTACTTACTACGGCCGAGGCATCCAACCGAGTAGTGAAAACACCAGAAAACCGGCTCTATTTATGACAATACAGCGCGGCCGACGCCAATATGGCGCCTCTTCCCAGCCTGCCCCTCGCCCGCTGAGGACCCGCCCCTGAAGGCCTGGACCCGCCTTGACCCCGCCCCCTCTCCCTTTGGGTCCCTGGAGGCTCCGGTGGCCCCGCCCACAGAGGCGCCGGCTGCGGCTGCCGACACCGGTGCGAAGGAGCGTTTGGTCCCCTCCTTTGTCAGTGGGACTGTCAATCCAGACTAACTGCTTGGAAGGTAATTTGGAACATGTTTTCCTTGTTTCTCTTATTCTCTTATGAAAGCCTATATCATATATTTTTAAAAACTCCACAACCTTCCCCGGCGAATACTATTTTAACTCTTCCATTATACCACACTTTTAATTTAATCGGTTATAGTCATACATAATCTAATTAACCCACTCGTGGAGGAGATTATGTCGTGAAAAGGTCACACCCAGGAACGTGTGACTTTGCAGTTACCCCGGAGAGAAGCAAGCTTGTAAATTGGAAGCTAACTGTTCACCTCTAAGTACCGCCCCTGGTTCATGGCATTCTAGCAGTTAGGTAACGGAGGTTGATAGGAAGGCTGGCAGTTTGCAATAGGAGGATAAATACAAGGCTGAATCAAAATCGCACACTTTCAAATAGTGGAGATCATGTGCCATGTGAGTGTGAGGATGAAAACGGGAAAATGATGACAAATTTTAAAACGTTAAAGGGCAGAAACAATTTAAAACACTAAGTCGTTACAAGGAAAAGAATGTCAAGAAGATGCTTTTTCTTGGAACGTGACACAGTAGATAGAGAAGACAGAATCATAGAGAAGACAGAATTAATCATTCAAAAATATTTATTGATAATCTAATCTGTCCCAAGCACTGTGTGAGGCTCCAGTGATTTAATTGTGCATAAAACCAGATGTATATTCTTTAATTTTATGGAGTTTAGAGTTTAGTGAGGAAACAGTCAAATATAAGTGATATTCTTCTGTTGTAGAACTAAATCGCCTACTATGTGTCAGGCACAGGAGATACTTAATTCCCGCTCTTGAGAATTCACAGTCTAGTGAAAGAGAACAAGCATATACAAAGATCATTAAAATATGGTATGGTCCGTGATAAGATGGGGTCAGGGCATTTAGGGAGGACTAAAGCAGGCTGCCTAAACTTGAGGGCTGGGATGGTCAATAGTGGCTTCCTGGAATAGGGTATTCGCTGATGGAGGAGTTAGGGCAAATTGCGTACATCTGGCCCTGGGCCCTGGTAAAAGCACCTTCCTGTTCTCTTGGCACATGGGCCTCGAGGGTCCCTGCTGCCTCTAGGTTTTGTCTAGGGCTCATTGGAAGGGCTTGTGGTCTCAGCCCAGAAGCATCACAGGGCTAATTCTTCTCCCACCTCTCCCCATCTCCCCAACAGTTTAGGGAATCTTGCCAGACTGGGAGACAGAAAGTCTCCTTTCCTCAAGGTTTCTAACCAAGACATTTGTTACTAGTTGCATAGAGTTCTCTTCACGGCTCAGCCTCGTTTCAAACCCCAAAACCAGAAAGATTTGCAGGTTGATTCTGTTACCTGCACAGGGCAGAGTCCTTAGCTCAGCGCCAGGAACATAGGATTCAATAAATCTAACTCTTATTTACATTGATTACCATAACTCTTATCTCCTAATTTTTCTCTTTATGTATTTAATTTTGAAATATTTCTTTTCCTTCTTGCCTTTCTTTCTTTTCTCTTATAGAATGCTTTTGTTTTGCTTTTTTCTCTGTATAGAATGCTTTGTTTGCTCTTACCTGCTGCAGTAATTTGGAAGAAAGGTAAACTCTGCTTTCAATTCTACTAGTTCAAGGAAATCCTAAAGTGTTTCAAAGACAGCTTTAAGCCTTTATTTATGTAATTATCAAAGTCAACATCAGAACAATACTTTTTAATTCTGTTTTACATTGTTATTTGTAGTTTGCCTCATTTTTATTTGTTTCTTCCCATTTTCCCCATCTTTGTTAATCTACCTGGGATTGAATGCCAGTCCCAAACCCCCATTTCAATAAGGACACTTTCTTTCAAGGAAGAATATGTTTTCCTTTGTGTGGGGGGGGGCGGTGGTCTACATTGTAGCTGTACTTTTTAAGCTAAAATTTTCCAATTACAAATGTAACCCATGGGACTTCCCTGGCGGTCCAGTGGTTAAGACTTGCCTTCCAATGCAGGGGGTGTGGGCTCAATCCCTGGTCAGTCGATCCCTGATCCCAATGCAGGAGGTGCTAAGATCCCATATGCCTCTTGGTCAAAAAAACCAAAACATAAAACAGAAGCAATATTGTAACAAGTTCAATAAAGACTTTAAAAATGGTCCACATCAAAAAAAACAAAACAAAACAAAAACACAAATGTAACCCATGTTTGTAAAAAAAAAAAAGAAAGAAAAAGAAAAGAAAGAGTGGAAATCTCTCCCTCCTTCCATTCCTAACTCCATTTTTACTCCCCAGGGAACCATTATTAACAGCTGGGTATCTATCCTTCCAGAATGTTTTCGATATAACCCAAACCGCATATAAACATGTACTAGAGGTTTTGATTTTATTGTTTTTTAATTTTGAAAAATAAATAAAGGGGTCATACTGCACATGTTGTCCTGCTCCTTTTTTTTTTTTAACCAAAAAAATCATGAGCATCTTTCTATGTTAGTAAATGTTATGGACTGAATTGTGTCCCCAAAATTTCATATGTTGAAGTTCTATTTTCCAGCACCCAAGAATGTGACTATATTTGGAGAGTTTAAATAAGGTCATTAGTGTGGCCCCTACTCTAGTACGACTGATGTCCTTATAAGAAGAGGAAATTTGGACACAGATGGCACAGAGGAAAGGCCATGTGAAAGCACTGGAGAAGACTGCCATTTACAAGCCAAGGAGAGAGGCCTCAGAAGAAACCAACCCTGCTGACATGTTGTCTCAGATTTCTAGCCTCCAGAACTGTGAGAAAAGAAATCTTTGTTGTTTAAGCCTCCTACCTAGTCTGTGTTACTTTCTTATGGAAGCACTAGCAAACCAATATAGGAAGTATACACCTACTTTTTCACAGTAATATGGTATTCTTTGTCATAAATAATATGTAATATTTGTCAAAATATATTTAACCATTTCACTGGTTCATTTGTCTCAGATTTGTTTATATTATAAATAATGCTATAGTAAACATCCTTATATATATATCCTCTACACTTGTATCACTAGTCATTAATAGATTCTTAATGATGGGATTACTATGTCAAAGGGTATGTATATTTAAAAATAAAATTTATCAGACAGAGAAAGACAAATATGATATCGAAAACATATCACAGAATCTAAAACAATGATACAAATGGGACTTTCCTGGTGGTCCAGTGGCTAAGACTCTGCACTCTCAATACAGGGGGCCGGGGTTCGATCCCTGGTTAGGGAACTAGATCCCCACCTGCCGCAACTAAAAGTTCACATGCCACAACTAAAGATCCCGCGTGCTGTAAGTAAGACTTGGTGCAGCCAAATAAATAAATAAATATTTTTAAAATAATAAAAAATGATAAAAATGAACTTACAAAACAGAAATAGACTCACAAACATAGAAAACAAACTTATGGTTACCAAAGGGGAAAGGGGGGAGGGGTAAATTAGGAGTTTGAGATTAGCAGATACAAATTACTATATATAAAATAGATTAAACATCAAGGACCTACCGTACAACACAGGGAACTATACTCAATTTAGAAATTTTCTAAATTTATATTTAGAAAAGAATCTAAAAAAAGAATCTAATTTATACATATATGTATAACTGAATCACTTTGCTGTACACATGAAACTAGCACAACATTGTAAATCAACTATATTTCAATAATAAATAAATAAAATTTATATATTCCAAATTGTCCCCTAAGAAGGTTATACCAATTTACACTCTAACCAACAATGTGTATGACATGGTCTATTTCCTTAAACCTTCACAAATGCTAGATATTAAAAATGCTTTCTATCCTTATTATGAAAATTATAAATGTGCAGAAAAGTAGAGAGAGTAGTAGAATAAAGCCATATACCTATCACTTAGATTTAATAATTACTTTAACATTTTGTCATATGTTTCACTTTTTATAAATTGAAGTTTTTTTAAATATAGACATTGTGACTCCTAAATATTTCACTCCTAATATTTTTTTCCTCCAGTTTTGTTGAGATATAATTGACAAATAGCACTCTGTAAGTTTAAGGTGTAGAGCATAATGATTTGATTTATTGGGTTGGCCAAAAATTTTGTTTTCTGTAACATCTTATGGAAAAACTTGAACTTTTTGGCCAATCCAACACATATATCATGAAGTGATTATCACAGTAGGTTTAGTGACCATCTATCATCTCATATAGATACAAATTTAAAGAAATAGCAAAAATTTTTTTCTTTTGATGAGAACTCAGGATTTACTTTCTTAACTTTCATATATATAACATACAGCAATGTTAATTGTATTTATCATGTTGTACATTACATCCCTAGTACTTAGTTGTCCTGTAACTGGAAGTTTGTACCTTTTGACTGTCCAATTCCGCCACCCCCACCTCACTCCTAAATGTTCTGATATGCATATCTAAATAAGAACACTTCCCTACAGAAGCACAATAATATCAACACACCCAAGTTTCCTCCACTTGTCCCCAAAATGTCTTTGCAGCAAGTTTGTTCATATTAGAATCCAATCAAGAACTATGATTGCATTTGGTTGTTGGGTCTCTGAAGTGTACTTTAATCTAGAACAGACACTCCTTTTCCTGTCCCTCCTTATCTCCCTCTTAAACCCTCCAGCTTTTTATTTTTCCTATGACACTCACTGACTTGGAAAGACCAGGATAGTTGTTCCCCTAGAATGTCCTACTTTCTGGATTTTTCTGATTGTCATTTAACAATAACCCCCATATTTTTTATTATTGGAAGTTGACACTGATGTCTTAGTTAGATTCAGGCTAAACACTGCATCACATAATGGTGTAACTAGGGGTCACATAATGAAGCTCTGGTTATTCCATTGTTGGCGATATTAAGATTGACCACTGGGTTTATGTGGTGACAATCATCTTGGAACTAGCTAGTGATCTGTGAGGTGATACTTTTGGCACCCAGGTGAATATCCAGCTCTCTATCAAACTTTTACCTAGTAGTTTTAGCATTCACTGATAATTCTTGACTTAATTATGTCCTTAGGGGTTGCAAATTGTGATTTTCAAATTTTGTCTACATTCATAGCTGGCATTTTTCTTGAAAGAAGTGCTTTTCCTCATCAACTAGGACTATTAGGTCACCCTGTGATACAATTACTATTGCAAATGAAAAATATTCCTGTCCCTTTCAGAGTAAGAACTTGGTGTAATGGTCACCTGCAAAGAAGTTTTTATTTATTTTCTTTGCTTGCCTGATTGTTTTATTATTCTTACTTTTTTTTTTCTTTGAGTATCTTATGGACTCATGGTTTCTTGTGTAGTCAGTGTTTTTCAATCAATTACAGTCATTGTTCTTTTGATGCTAAAATTGTCCCAAATTTGGCCAATAGGTTCCTCTGTCAAGCTGATTCCTCTGTTAGTATTCAAAAAGAATTCTTTTAAATTAATATAATAGGTTGGAAAGTGGTATTTCTTTGTGATTTTAACTTGCATATTTCTGATCAGTGGTGAAAGTGATCATCTTTCATATTTTACCAGCCATTTGTATTGTATTTCTTTCTGTGAGGCTTGCCTATTCATATTTTTTTGTTTTTTTGGGGGGGGTTATAAGTGTATTTACACCAATTATCAAGTCTCATCCCTACAAATGTTTTCAGTACTATTGCCAGTCTCTTCCAGCTGCAACTTCCCTATGCTTGAATTTTTTCTTTTGATCATCTCTTGCTCTAGAATGTGTCTTGAAATAGCTTATTCATAAAGGGGGTATGTGTTCTTAGTTCTGGCATATTTGAAAATGCCCTTCTATTTGATAATAACATTTCCTTGAAAGCTTGGTAAATGTTGCTTTATTGTTACCTGAAGGGTCTTGGACACTTGTAAGATTCTTATTTTTGAACATTAAAAATTCTCCCTAAATAGGCCTTTGTATGACAGTCTTTTCCTAAAATATGTCTGGAGTAAAATAAACATTCAAAAACTTTTCTGAATCTTTTTTAAAGATTAGGTAAAATTTATTTCTACTTTAAAATTTATTATTGCTTCTGTTTATCAATCAGCTTTTTTTTTTTTTCGGTTCATTCAGGTAAATAGGGTTTCACCTTGAGAGAGTTTTAAAATGTTAGTACAAGTAATTCAGGAAAAACTCTTTAAAAATTAATATTTTAGCTTTTTAAGATATACTGGGCTGTTTACTTGTCTGTAGGACAAGTAGGGGCCATATCTGTCTTGCTCACCTGCTCATCCTCAGAACTTAGCACAGGTGTTCAATAAATATTTGTCAAATTAATTTATTTCAAGTATTATTCTCTCTTATATCTTTCTTCATCTCACCGTATCTTCATCTTTTTGCCCCAATTGATAGGCTATCTCCATTTTGCCTTCTCCCTGTAACTTAATATTCTGATGTGTCTGAATGTAATACAAGTACTCAATAAAAGTTTTCCATCTTTGAACAATCTTCCATTAAATCTAAGTACTTCCTTTACCTAGCAGATTGTTGTAGCATGGTACTGTTTACACTGGCCATTAGCAGGTTATTACTAACACTCTTTGAAAAATGAATAGAAGAGTATGATCATCCCAAAATGACCTTGGGAGCTAGTACTGAGGTTGCCCACATATCATGCCAGAAAGGACTAGGGTCTCCCCTTCTGCCAGCAGGATGGGCTATGCCCAAACTTAGCTTCCTAGGATAGATTTCTACCCCTAACAGAAGGGGCTACAACTTCTCTCTCTTTTTTTTAAACCTTAACTATTTTATTTATTTGGCTGTGTTGGGTCTTCACTGCTGCATGTGGGCTTTCTCTAGTTGCAGCGAGTGGGGGCTACTCTTCATTGTGGTGCGTGGGCTTCTCATTGTGGTGGCTTCTCTTGTTGTGGAGCATGTCCTCTAGGCATGTGGGCTTCAGTAGTTGTGGCATGCGGGCTCAGTAGTTGTGGCTCTTGGGCTCTAGAGCACAGGTTCAGTAGTTGTGGCACTCGGGCTTAGTGGCCCCATGGCATGTGGGCTCTTCCTGGACCAGGGCTCAAACCCATGTCTCCTGCATTGGCAGTCAGATTCTTAACCACTGCGCCACCAGGGAAGTCCCAGGCTGCAACTTCTTAAGGGCCCCTGAGATCCCCAGGTATTGGGCAGCTGGCACCTAAACTCAGTCACGCTGGCTCTAGTCTGTTTCCACATTCTGACAAGGTTGCCCTTTCACAATTTTACTCTAAGAAAGTATCACCTCAAGGGACATGTCCCTCTCCTGGAATACACACAGCACCTAGCCATAGCATCCCTCTCTCTAGGATAATGGGAAGACCTGAGACCATGCCATCTTCTCTTCCTGACCCTTGGCTTGTAAGTTTCCCCACTAAAGAGTGTTCCTTAACTCAAGCTGAATGACCATGTGGAATTCACCTCAAGCTTTGTTGCATGATAGGTGGCAACCATGCACGGACTCCCTCCCTACTTTGAACAACAAAAATAAAATATATGGTTGAATTTGTTCTCCACGGATTCATGTCCAATATTGCTCAGTTGACTTTGAACAAATAGGAGTTGGATACTGTCAGAAATTGATATAGGTTCTGATTGTTTGTGCCCCTCACTCTCCAATTCAAAGGTTAGAACTAGGGTGGAGTCCTCATGATGGGATTAGTACCCTTAGAAAAAGAAACAGGAAGAAGCTTGCTTTCTCTCTTTGCTTTCTGCTTTATGAGGATACAATGAGAAGATTGACATCTGCAAGCTAGTAAGAGTGCCCTCACCAGACACCAAATCTGCTGGTACCCCGATCCTGAACTTCCCAGCCCCCAGGACAGTGAGAAAAAAATTTCTGCGGTTTAAGACACCAAACCTATGGTATCTTGTTATAACAGCCTGAACTAAGACAGGTCCCCAAGCAAAATTTTAATAGTAGGACATCAGATCCAGATGAAATAAAAAGGAAAAGAAGCGGGCAACAATGACATTTCAGATACGTAGTAATATTTTGTTATCGAATTGAATTGTGGGGGAGGACAGAGTGGAATGGGGGAGGTAGTCATAGTGAAGCCACGTTTTTATCAATGTGTGTAGTGTCTCTGGGAAAAGGACCTTACTCTTTAAGGTTTTATGCTTGGATGACTAGTTTGTGCCTCACTGGGGCCTCAGCCTGTCACCAAGGATGTCAACGAGGGAGGGGCACCCAAGTGTTACAATTCCTAACAGGCCTCTCAACCTGCTTTTCTTCAGTTCTCTGTGACAGGGTGCTCTCTACCACTCCATGTTAGGGGTGTCAGAGGACGCCGTCTAGCATCTTTTGCTTACATCCATAATTTGTTGTCTCCTCAAAGAAAAAGGATTGCTTTCTGTTTTATTTTGCTACCCAGTTCATTCAGCACTGAATTTTAGTGCAAGCCCTCAGTGTTTCTACTGTGAAATTTCTATTGCTGATGCAGATATTTTGTTTGTACAATTAATTGCCTAAAAATATGAATTTGGTGCAAAGGAGGGACAAGGCAGGTGCCTATTCATTTTTCTTTATCTAGAATAATATGTAAAGTCCTGGACATGATTTAAGCAATTCAAGAGCCCATTGATTAGATGAGTTTGCCCCTGAGAGCAACTCCAATTCCAAGTATCTGAATTTCCTGGTTTGTGTTTGTGGGCCCCTGCATCTTCAAGTATTTTCTTGCATTAAAATCCTGCTAGCTTCATTGGAAGAGCCGTTGCTCTGGGCGCTTTGATGAGTCACACCAAGCAAGGCAGCAATCAACAGCTTTCCTGGGAGGCGTCTTAACTGCCTGAAGTTAGGGATCTCAGCAACCCTTCCCAGCTCTTTCTTCTCTACACATTCGGAAGGGCAGAAAAAGCCTTTACACCAATTTAAAAACTTTTCCCCAGAGCTCGGGGGATTAACATATAAACTTAGTGGACAGGGCAGGTAGGTTCCCTGTTCCCCTCCAAACTGAAGCCAAGATTAATTACGGTATTCACCTGTTCCCGAAACAGGCTGGGTAATGGATCCCGGCTGTGCGCTCCCCGAAGCAGCACTAATCCGGCAGTTCTCCGTGGACTCGCTGGCTTTGATCAGCTCATTCCCTCTCAGCAGGCCAGCACGGTAGCTGCAGGACACAAGTGTTTAGTTTACAATCATGTTAATTTTACTTTTTGTTTGTCTTTAGCAGTTGGAGATTAATGAGTAAAAGGGTGCTTAAATTTTCAACCAGCCTTCTTCTAATAGCTTGGTGGCATTGTTGCTGGCAGTTTTATTACTTTGATTTCCTCAATCAATCAGGTATACGGTTTCCTTGTCCAATCTCGGTTATGGTACAGGAAAAGACAGTCCTACCAGGAATTGTTGCTGCCGCTTTGGATTCCACAAAAGGCGATTATGAAAATAGCACCTTTTGTAATGACTTTTCATAGGATTCCATTGCTGAATGCATCCCTGGCATTTTTAACAAACCCAAGTATTTTACAAAGTATGTTACTATACTCATTTTTTTCATAGCTAAGGGATCAAATGAGCCTTTATCTGATGGGATGGTGAAAATTAACTCTGAACTGAATTTGGAGTAAATTCTTTAGAAGAGGAGGTTGGGGAGTTCCCTGGTGGCCTACTGGTTAGGATTCCAGGCTTGCACTGCTGTGGCCTGGGTTCAGTCCCCGATTGCGGAACTGAGATCCCGCAAGACACGCAGCGCAGGAAAAAAAAAAAAATTGAAGAGGAGGTCGTTGCTACTATAGCTCTGAATTCTGTCTTTTGAACTGAGGAAAACAAACTCCATTCCATTGCAGGTTTTCTTCAATGTGTGCTTCCTGGCGTGTATATAAACAAGCAAGGTCTGGATGATTCTCTCTCAAAGAAGCTTCATATCAAAGAAATCTCCCTCGGGTCTAATACATTGTAATGGAGATTTTGTACACACAGTGCCACTGAGTATTGTTCTTGGCAGTAAGGAACAAGGATAACTTTGCTTTAACATAGCGATGATTTTTCTTCTTTTTTTTTCCTATATTCTTTTATTTGAAATTGAAAAATAATGCATTTATGAATTGTCTGTAACAAAAATTAGAAATATTTAAAAATATATACAAAAGAAACTAAGGAAAAAAATCAAACCTATTGATTTTGTTATTAAAATTATTTCTGATCTGGGCTTCCCTGGTGGCGCAGTGGTTGGGAGTCCGCCTGCCGATGCAGGGGACACGGGTTCGTGCCCCGGTCCGGGAAGATCCCACGTGCCGCGGAGCGGCTGGGCCCGTGAGCCATGGCCACTGAGCCTGCGCATCCGGAGCCTGTGCTCCGCAACGGGAGAGGCCACAACAGTGAGGCCCACGTACCGCAAAAAAAAAAAAAAAAAAATTATTTCTGATCTTATATTTTTTTACTTAATATGACCATTTATGAAAAAGGTGCTTTAAAGTCTAATACAATGTATTTCTAATGTACTTGCTTTAAATAATTTAATGATATTTTGTTTGGATATATGTTTATAACATATTCTCTTGGTATATTACATGCCTAGTGCTTAAAATGGTGTCTGGTATATATTAGGTGTCTATATATTTTTACTGAATATATGAATAAATGGGTGAGATATCCAGAAATTATCTATTTCTAAATCTTAAAATACATTGAGTTTCTTTTGTATTCTCTTTTTTTTTTTTGCGGTACGCGGGCCTCTCACTGTTGTGGCCTCTCCCGCTGCGGAGCACAGGCTCTGGACGCACAGGCTCTGGACGCACAGGCTCAGCGGCCATGGCTCACGGGCCCAGCCGCTCCGCGGCATGTGGGATCTTCCTGGACCGGGACACGAACCCGCGTCCCCTGCATCGGCAGGCAGACTCTCAACCACTGTGCCACCAGGGAAGCCCTGTAGTCTCTTCTATTTGGAGATTTGTTTAGAAGATTTTGACCTGAGGGAAAAATATGGGGCTAGGTATTCTGAAGGGCGCGTGGGTTCAACTCTTCCACAGTCCCTTAGTTAAAAACTTTGCCAACTCAAAACTTTGTAGGTTAATCTTACTCCTACTTCTTACTGCCACTGATCTTGGCATCTTGGTCTGCTCAGAACACTCATATTTGTTTGTCTTCAGCTTTTCCAGCAGTCTTGTTTCATCTGCTTTATATTTTCCAAAAAGTTCCCGATATTCTTGACTGTTGGTGGCATCCTTCTTGAGTGAAATCCATCAATCAGCTTGAATCAGAAATTCTATTGAATCCTTATGATCTGTGCATTTACGTTTTCCTTCACATTAGGTGATGTTTTCTTCTATTATCTTTGAAAAGTTTATTCTATATGTTCTATTCAAGAAGAAAACGAGCTGCATATTTCAACTCCTCTATTTTCCATATAGATTATTTATTCTCACTTTAATCTCTTCCTTTTTTCTGCATTTTGACTTTTTCTCAAGTCTTTGGCACCGAATCTGACACCCATTCACTTTTCTCTTGTATTTTTTCTGCTATTTTCTGAAGGTTTAAAATGTTGCTCTTGCATTACTTATTCACATAGCGATGATTTTTCTAAAGTGCAAACCTGCTCATGATACTTCTTGGCCTAACATCCTTTAATGTCCCCTAGGTCCTCTGGATCACGTCTGACACGTCTACAGACACATCTCTCCACCCTACCAGCTCCTAACACAATCCTGGTCGGGAGGAGGCCCTTACTGAGGAGATGTTTGAGGCACTGAGGAAAGAATTTCATCTTGGGATATTGAAATGAAGAGGCATTCAGGGGTCTGTCCAGTTGTCCCAAGGGCATAATGGCATTTCTCAGGACCTCTAGCCTGGGTGATGCGTGACACCCATTTTGTAAGCCCACTAGGGCCCTTCCTCACCCTCCAAAACTCTAGGGAGGGTATTTGAGAGATGGGCCTTAAGAGCGAGCTTGTGAGACTTCACCATGCGGCTGTGAGTGAAGGACAATGAAGAGAAGATGGGCACTATGCTATTGGGGGTAGAGATAAGATCCCACAAGCTGTGGGATGTGGCTCTGGCAGGTTACATTTTCTAAAGCTGGCCTCACCAATATATATCACATGTTCTCCTTACAATGTGACTTGCCACTCCTCCACTGAGAGATGGGGCCTATGTTCCCAACCCTTGAAACTGAGTGGGCTTTTGTAACCAGTAGTTTGGTGGAATGATGCTGTGTGACTTCTAAGGCTAGATCATAAAAGGCAAAGCAGCTTCCCTCTGCCTGCCTCTTGGGACATATGCCTTAGGAACCCTGAGCTGCTATATATGAAGTCCTACCACACCAAAGCTGCTGTGCTGGAGATATGCTCTAACCACACAGAGTTAGAGGGGATGGTTGAGGAGACCCAAGTGTTCCAAAATCCAGTTGTTGGAGTCTCCCCAGCCTAGGCACCAGGGATTTGAGTGAAGAAGCTTTTGAGGTAACTCCAATCCCAACCAATCAGACTTAAACCTCATAAGAGACCTTGAGCAGAACTGAGTCTGCTGAGTTGCTCTGAAATTCTTGACACAGACACTATGAGAGATAAAAATGGTTATTACTGTTCTAAGCTGTTAAGTTTTGGTGATTTGTTACATGACCGTAGCACATGGGAAAGGGAGCCTAAAACATTTACCAAAATTGACCATAACCTGGGCATAAATTAAACCAAATAATATTTGGGATTTTTTTTTTTAGCCATTTGGGGGTAACTGCAATTTAGTCTTAAAATAAGAACCTAGCAAATACCTTAACAATTGCGTATAACTAGGTTGAGTTTATTCCAGCAGTGCAAGGTTGGTTAACATTAAAACGTTAATCAGTGTAATTAACTATGTTTACAGAATAAAGGCAAAGTATTGTTAACTTAATAGAGAAAAAAGGGCATTTGGTAAAATTCTACATATATTCATGACTGCAAAAAAAGGTCTAGTGCCAATGGATAGAAAGAATCTTCCCTAATATGTTAAGTGATTCTCCAAATATCTATTGCAAATATTGTATTAAAGAGTAAAATATCAAAACCTTTCCCCCTGAAATTGGGAACAAGAGAAGGATATACACTATCACCATTTCTATTTAATATTGTCCTAGACAGTACAAAAGGCAAGAAACAAAGTAAAAGGTATAAGGCTTTGTAACAGGAGGAAAAAACTGTCATTATATATAACTGACATACTTGTATATGTAGAAAATTCATAAATAATCTACCAATAAATTATTAGAATGAAAACAATTTAAAAAGTTAAAACATTGCAAATTATAGAGAAGTGAGAGTCTAGAGAGGTTGATGGATACAAGTTTAATCTACTATAATCAATTGAATTTCTATATACCATCAACAATCAGAAAATGATAGTTTTAAAATAGCATTAAAATAGCATCAAAAAACTCAAAACACGTGAAGTAGGGAAAATAGGTAAACTTACAGCTGAGAACACTGGCAGATACTACCTCAACCAAGTGGGCAAAATTAACATGACCAGCAAAGGGAAAAATGGACATTATGTACCTCTTGATATGGTGCACAAAGAGAGAGACAAAGTTACTTTCATTGTTTTTTCTTCCCCAAATGCATAACCTGCAGCCAACCATGAGGGAATATCAGACAAAACCAAATCAGGGATGTTGTACAAAAAATAACTGTCCTGTATTCTTAAACATTTCCAAACAAAGAAAGACTCAGGAAATGTTCCAGATTAAGGAAGATTAAAGAGACATAACAAATAAATGTAATATGTGATTCTGGATTGGACGTTGGACCAGAAAAACCAAAAACCAAAAACCAAACACACCACATCACTTATTTTCTCTTTTGCTACAGGGGATGTTATTGAAGGCATTAATGAAATTTAAATAATGCATGCAGATTAGAGAATAGTATTATATCAATGTTCATTTCCTGATTTTGATATGTGTATTGTGGTTATGTAAGAGAATATCATTGCTTTTACAAAATACAGATTGAAATATTTAGAGGTAAAATGAAATCATGGCTACAATTTACTCTCAAATGTATAAATGGAGGAAAACAACACATTCATGGACTAGAATATAATTCTCCTTAAATTGATCTAAATATTCATGCAGCCTCAATAAAAATCTTAGCAAGCTTTCTGTTTGCTTGTTTTGGTGGGTTTTGACAAGCCAAGTTTGAAATTTATATGGAAATGCAAAGAGCCAAAAATAGTTAAGACAATTTTTAAAAAGAAGAATAAAGTAGAAGGACTTGCTACTGAGTAAAACTTATTACAAGTCTACAGTTATTAAGACAGCTTAGTATTGTGCAAGGACAGATACTAAGGTCTGTAGACCAATTGGACAGAATAGTGTGACCAGCAATAGACACACACAGAAACATTTGATTTATGGCAAAAGTGACACTTCAGAGCAGCGGGGAAAGATGATCTTTTCAATAAATAGTACTGGTACAACTGGATATCCAAACGGAAAAAAAAAATGAAACCTGACCTCTACATCACATCATATAGAAAATTAAACTCCAGGAAATTGCAGATTTGAATGTATGAAGCTTCTAAAAGCAATAGAGGAAATAATCTTCATAATCATGATGAAAAGAATTTCTTAAACAGGACACAAAGTTGCATTAACCATGAAGGAAAAGATTGATAAATTGGACCAAACCAACATTAATAACATCTGTTCATCAAAAGACACCGTTAAGAAAGTGAAAAGGCAAGCCGTAAGATATATATCCAGAATATATAAAGAACTCTTTCAAATCAATAAGACAAACACAGACAAGCTATTTAAAAAATGGGCAAAAGATTGGAACAGATTTCACAAAATGACTACTAATATATGAAAAAGTATTCAAAATCAATGAAATTAAAATGAAAACAACAATACAGTGTACTGTACACTCCTGCCAGAATGACTAAGATTACAAAGACTGACACATAGCAATTATTGGTTAGGATGTGGAGCTAGTGGGAATCCTTATACATTGATGGTAGAGAGGTAAATTGGAATGACCATGTTGTAAAACTGCCAGTATATCCAGCTGAATATACACATACCCTAAGATCCAGCAATTTCACTTCTAAATATATGCCCTGCAGAAATGTGCACATACATATACCAAAAGACATGTACAGAAATATTATTCATATTAGCCTCAAATTGGATACAGTCAAAAGTAGAATGGATAAATAAACTATGGCATACTCATACAATTTAACACTGCTGGCAATAAGAATGAATGAACTGCAACATATTCAACTACATGGATGAATTTCCCAAACATACTGTTGAGCAAGATACAAAAGAACACATGTGGTACAGTTCCATTTACATGCAGTTCAAAACCAATCCTTAAATTTTTTTATTGAATTATAACTTAAGGAGAGAAAATGTACAGCATAATTTTTACATATGTAAACAGTTATGATAACCATCACCCAGATTGAGATATAGAACATTTTCAAGTTCCAGCAGTGTGTCCCCCTCCCAGATGACAGCTCCCAACATTAACCACTATTCTGACTATTTAGTTTTTTCATAGATTACCATTTCTTGACCAGATTGTTGGTTACATAGATGTGGTCACTTTTTATTATTTATCGATTTGTACATTTAGGATTTGTGCACTTTTCTGTATGTACCTTATACTTCAATAATAATTTTTTTTTGAAATTAATGATTCTGTGACCTATGGCCCCTCAAATCCCTACAGGGACTGTAGAATCTTATTCTGGCGTGTTCTAAGCACTTGTTTCTTCTATTTCTGCTACTGTAGGCATATTTCATGAATTTATGACTATTATCATTTTATGAGTGTATTCAAACTAAAAACTCACATTAAAATAGGAAGGAGGAATAACATTTTAAAAATTACTGTGCTATAAAAATCATTGTTTCTCTGTGAGGAGAGATGATGAATATGTGCACTATTTTTTCTCCCTCAGCTTTCCTGGTCTTCTCAAGAACAACCTGAAAGACACTCTGATGAGGTGAAGGAGGGGGCTGGACAATATGCAAACAAAAGCTTCTTGTTGGGACCCAGTGTCTACCTGAACACTCTATAGCTCCGTCAGTCCCATTGAGATTAAGGTATGGCTCCAAATCTGGCCTTCAGCATTAAAGTCTGACACTAATACCCCAAGGTAGAATCTCTCATTATGTCTACCAGTATTCTTTGCATTGAGTTCATTAGTTTCATGGCTGGGACTATATATAATTCTGTCTGCTGCTTTCTGAGAAAACTTATAGGAGGAGTGGATACCAATAATTATGGAAACATGGAGTTCTTTGTAGAAATTGACTTTTTGCTGTTTTTATCTCTTCCCCCACCTTCCTCGTGTTGCACAATCTTCCTATTAATATAATGTCCAACTGTTATGGCTAGTGTTAAAGGATATTATTTTTATATGAATTAGTTCTAATTTAATCTCCATGGCATAAACTTATCTCAAATTGAATTGATGGTTTAAAAAATAATCACTTTTAGGAAACAGTTTGGGACATTGTGTTTTGAATACTATTAGGTGAACATCAAGTAGAATTTTATGTTTGAAAAATTACAAGCAGTTAATTGCACTCAAATTATGACTCTCTCCTGAGGAAAGTACTTTGCAGACTAGAGTTATTAGTCTCACTTTGTAAATGAAAAAGCAAGCATTGAAGAAATTAAGTGTTCTGTGTTAATTTAGAGCCAGGAATGAGACTCAGGATTTCTGGTACCAAATCATCTGACCACAGGCAACTTTTAGAATTTAGCTGAAAGTACAAGAATTTGTCAAAATAACCTTGATAAATTAAAATGCAATATTAAAAGGGAATCTCTACCTTATATTCTTATTACTGTACCTTATATTCTTGGTCTCACCTGGTAACCCTTATCACCTAAGCTAGAAACTTGGGAGTCATTCTTGACTCCTGCCTCTCTCGTGTACAATTAGACTTTAAGCTCTGCCAGTTACTCTTTTTCTCTTTGAAATAATTTCAGGCTTTCAAGAATACTGCAAAGAATAGTTTTTCTTTGAACCACTTGAGCATAAATTGCTGACATGGTGCTGTAACACCCCACAAAAATCCCTGGAGATGCATCCAAGTTGTGTGTCAATAGTTTATTATCCTTCTTATCCCTTATCAGCTGGTAATCCCTATTCACCTAAGATAGAAACTTGAGAGTCATTCTTTTTTTCTTTTTTAATGAATGAATTAATTTATTTTTTGCTGCGTTGGGTCTTCGTTGCTGCACGTGGGATTTCTCTAGTTGCAGCAATCAGGGGTTACTCCTAGTTGTGGTGCATGGGCTTCTCATTTTGGTGGCTTCTCTTGTTGCGGAGTGCTGGCTCTAGGTGCATGGGCTCAGTACTTGTGGCACGCAGGCTCGTAGTTGTGGCACACAGGCTTTAGAGTGCAGGCTCAGTAGTTGTGGTGCACGGGCTTAGCTGCTCCTCGGCATGCGGGACCTTCCCAGACCAGGGCTCCATCCAGGAGCCCACCCAGACTTGTCTCATTAGAACAAAAGACATTCCTATCACCCAGAAAATTATCAATACAAATGTCTTAGGAGCTCTGGGTCAGGAATAGGAATGAAAGACTGACTGTTAGAGCAAACGATTTTCCTAGCACCCTTATTTACAAGGATTTTAGGAGCTCTGTGTCAGGAACCAGGAACCAGGGGCAGAGACCAATATATATTTCTTATTATTTCACAAGGACTACTTACCAAGGTGTCGACTCTGTGTAGGTACCAAGCGTGTTTAATAGCAAGCTTTGTTTCCACTCCTAGACCTGCAGGGGCCATGGGAGGGAGTAGGGGAGTCGCAGGAACCCAGAGACAGAGCTGTATGGACATGGTAGTGTTCAGCTGTATGGACATGGTCACCTGAGAGGAGCAGAGACACCCCAACCTTGCTCTCCTGCCCCTCCATCTCTGCTGGTGTCCCCCACCCCTACCCCCAACCTTTGCCTGAACTCAACTGGAAGCCAGAGGGCAACACAACCTGGTGATGCAGTCCTGGGCACAGAGCACGGTGGGGAAGGTGGAGAGAGGACCAGTAGGGCAAACAGAAGACATCTGCACAGCAGATAACACAAAGTACCCTTGAAAATCCTTTAAATCCACCCTCAGCCCCTCCGCCACTTAGTGTTAAGGTTTTACATGAGAAACTTTAAATAAGTGACTTATCTAAAGTGATGGCAAATGCTAAAATCTTTCCTTTATTCCCTTGCCTCTGAGAGGACTGCTCTGTCTCAGCCGTTCAACCATGGCTGTTTGGCCTAAGTGGTGGGGAATTCTATAATGTAGATTAGCAAAACGTCAGACATCACAAACTCAAATGCCTTAGGGGGCCAGGCAGGTGAAGAAAATCAGACCAAATAAGACATCAATGGATGCAGTTGCAGGCAGCCAGTGAGTGATCTCGGGCTTCGTTTCTTAATGCTATCTCCTTTCATCAGCCTTCAGTTAATGGTGATGAGCAACTACAGTGTTGACTACTCACGTCTGGATACAGAATGAGATTCATAGAAAGCAGTTTCCCCGGTGCCCTTCCAAAAGACCGACTCCCCAATAATGGTGGGCAGAAGGCTAGGAGCACTTCTCCTCAGGAGGCCTACCAGAGGCAAGCACTGTTCTAAATGCTTCACCTGAATTACCTCCTTTAACCCCTTCCACATCCCTACCAGATAAGAATTATTATGATCACGACTGTACAGGTGAGGAAACTGAGGCACAGAAATTTTAAGGAAGGACCAGGTGACCTGCTACATCTCTTCAGCTGTGCATTCTAGGCAGGACTGCCTAGCTGGTAAGAACCAAGGGGATTATATATTAATTTTTGAATCTTATTTGAATCTAACTTGGTTTAAAAAGTGATTTGAGGGGCTTCCCTGGTGGCACAGTGGTTGAGAATCTGCCTGCTAAGGCAGGGGACACGGGTTCGAGCCCTGGTCTGGGAGGATCCCACATGCCGCGGAACAACTAGGCCCGTGAGCCACAACTACTGAGCCTGTGCGTCTGGAGCCTGTGCTCCGCAACAAGAGAGGCCGTGATAGTGAGAAGCTTGCGTACCGCGATGAAGAGTGGCCCCCGCTCGCCGCAACTAGAGAAAGCTCTCGCACAGAAACAAAGACCCAACACAGCCAAAAATAAATTAATTAATTAATAAACTCCTACCCCCAACATCTTCTTAAAAAAAAAATGATTTGAGGTGTCTAGAATATTTCACCTTTCAAATACATTACGAATCATATCATTAAGGAAATAGTAAACCTAGAAAATAATAAAGTTTACTTTGAGAGGGGCCAGATATTTGTGTGGCCACAATCCTGGCTGCAATAACCTCCTGGGGTGGGAAGTCATAGTAGCCTCTCTTCACTTGTTTGGACACCTGCCTGGGCCTCTTGGGACCTGTGGGTTTCCAGGTGTTACATGTACACTTTGCATTCCAGACATGTTCCTTTGGAACAGACAAACGGCGGGGAGAGGTGGGCTTTCCTTGGCCACTTTAACCCACCACCTGCAGCTCCTCTGTATTGGACAACTTATGAGTGTTTGATCTCAACAATCACTTCCAAGATACATCAACATAAGACAAACCTTTATTTGCAAACATCTAGCACTACGCTGAATATGAGAGGTGGGAAGGGACCTTGTTCCTGATCTTAGGGGGAAAGCACTCATTCCTTTACCATGAACAATAATGTTAGCTCTGGGTTTTTTGCAGATGCTCTTACAAAGTTGAGGCATTTCCCCTCTATTCCTATTTTTATCATAAATGGGTACTGAATTTTGTCAAATGGATTTTTTCTGCATCAATTAATCTGATCATGTAATTTTTTATTCTTTAGCTTGTTGACAGGTGGTTTACATTGATTGTTTTTAAAATGTTGAACTAGTCTTGAATACCTGGAATAAATTCCACTTGGTCATGGTATTTAATTCTTTTTTATATATTGTTGGGTTGGATTTGTTAATATTTTGTTGAGGATTTTTGCATCTAAGGTCATGAGAGACATTGGTCTGTAGTTTCTTTTTTGCACTATCTTTGCCTGGTTTTGGTATCAGGGTAATATTAGGTCCATAAAATGAATTAGGAAATGTCCTCTTCTATTTTCTGGAAGAGATTCTGTAGAGTTGGTGTTAACTCTTATGTAATTGTTTGGGAGAATTCTCCAGTGAAGCCATCTAGGCCTGGAGATTTCTTTTTTGGGAGTTATAGAATTTTGAATTCAATCTCCCTAATAGTTATAGGGCTATTCAAATGAACTAGTTGATATTGGCTAAGTTATGGTAGTTTGTGTTCCTCAAGGAATTAGTTCTTCATCTAAGTTGTCATATTTAGGTGTTCAGAGTTTTTTGTTTTGTTTGTTTTTAGTATTCCCTCATTATCCTTTTGATGTCTTCAGGGTCTGTAGTGATATCACTTGTTTCATTCTGTTATGTTTTTTTAATTAACAGCTTTGTTGAGGAGTAATTGATATACAAAAAACTGCACAACTTTAATGTATGTAATTTGGTAAGTTTGGACCTACACATACACCCATGAAACCATCATCACGATCAAGGTAATAAACATAGCCATCACCTCCAAAAGTTTCCTTGTGCTCCCTGTCTTTTTTGTGGTAAGAACACAATATGAGATCTACACTTTCAACACGTTTTTAAAGTGCACAATACAGTATTGTTAACTGTAGGCACTGTGTTATACAGCAGATCTCTAGAACTTAGGACTCGTCTTGCATAACTGAAACTTTATGCCCATTGAACAACAACTCCCCCCCATTCCCCGCCCTCTGCCCCACTCCACCCTAGCCTCTGGCAACCACTATTCTACTATCTGCTTCTTTGAGTTTGACTATTTTAGATACCTCACAGAAGCAGAATCATGCAGTATTTGTACTTCTGTGACTAGCTCATTTCACTTAAAGCAATGTCCTCCAAGTTCATCCATGTTGTCACATATGTCAAGATTTCCTTCCTTTTTTAAGGTTGAATTATATTCCTTTGTATGGATGTACCATATTTTCTCTACTCATTCATCTGTCAATGGACATTTAGGTTATTTCCATATCTTGGCTATTGTGAATAATGCTGCAATGAACATGGGGGTGCAAACAGCTCTTCAAGATCCTGATTTCCAAAAAATATATTTATCCAAAAGAATTAAAATGAGAAAGAATTGAAATATTTTGTCGTTTCACTGACTCTTTGCTCTGTTCTCTCCATTCTGCTATTTGTTTTATTGGTTAATATCTTTAAAATATATTTTTCCTGGGCTTCCCTGGTGGCGCAGTGGTTAGGAATCCGCCTGCCCGTGCAGGGCACACGGGTTTGAGCCCTGGTCCGGGAAGATCCCACAGGCCGTGGGGCAACTAGGCCTGTGCGCCACAACTGCTGAGCCTGTGCTCTAGATCCCGTGAGCCACAGCTACTGAGCCCGCGTGCCTAGAGCCTGTGCTCCACAACAAGAAAGGCCACCGCAATGAGAAGCCCACGTACCGCAACAAAGAGTGGACCCCGCTCTCTGCAACTGGAGAAAGCCGCGTACAGCAACGAAGAACCAAAGTAGCCAAAAATAAATAAATAAATTTGAAAAAATATATTTTTTTCTTAAACTGTATTTTTTCCCTTTTATTAAAATTGAAATTTAGTTGATGAACAATTTATGTTAGTTTCAGGTGTACTACATAGTGATTTGTCCTTTGCATACATTATGAAATGATGACCACGGTAAGTCTCATAACCATCTGTCTCCATACAAAGTTATTACAATATTATTGACCACATTCCCAATGCTGTATATTACATCCTTGTGGTTTATTTATTCTATAACTGGAGGTTTGTACCTCTTAATCCCCATCACCTATTTCCTCACCCACCCCAACCTCCTCCCTGCTGGCAACCACCTATTTGTTCTCTGTACCTGAGTCTGTTTTCATTTGTTTTGTTTGTGTTTTTGTTATTTAGATTTCACATATAAGTGATATCATACAGTATTTGTCTTTCTTTGACTTATTTCACTTAGCATAATAACCTCTAGATCCATCCATATTGTTCCAAATGGCAAGAGGCAAGATTTCACTTTTTTATGGCCAAGTAATATTCCAGTGTGTGTGTGTGTGTGTGTGTGTGTGTGTGTGTGTGTGTGTGTGTATACATACATCTTCTTAATCCATTCATCTTTTGATGGACACTAGGTTGCTTCCATATCTTGGCTATTGTAAATAACACTGCAATGAACACTGGGGTGCATATATCTTTTCTAATCAGTGATTTTGTTTAGGTAAATACCCAGAAGTGAAATTGCTGGATCATATGGTAGTTCTATTTTTTAATTGTGATAGGAATCGCCACACTGTTTTCCACAGTGGCTGCACCAATTTACAATCCCACCAACAGAGCATGAGTGTTCCCTTTTTGGAAGTTTGTATCTTTTCAAAGAATCAACTTTTGGGTTTATTGATCCTTCCTATCATTTCTTTCTTCCTTCTATTTCTTTAATTTTTTCTCTTAACCTTATCAGCATCTTCTTTCTAAGTTTTTTGGGCCCATTCTGTTGCTACTTTCAACTTAAGTATTTAGATGATTAATTTTTAGTCTTTCTTCTTTTCTAACATAAGCATTTAAGACTACAAATTTTCCTTAAGTATCACTTTTGCTGCATCTCACAAGTTTTGTCATGTTGTATTTTTGTCATCATTCAGTTCTAAGCATGTTTTTAAAAAAATTCTGTTATGACTTCTCCTTTGACCCATCGATTGTTTAAAAAAATGTTCTGAAATTTCCAAATGTAAGGGGACTTTTTTTTTTTGGTAATTGAGTCTTATTTAATTGCATTGTGGGCAGAGTTTGTTCTGTATGATTGATACCTATTCTTTCTATTTGTTGAGACTGCTTTATACTATCAGCAATTCTCAAGTATAGTCTGCAGATCCCTGGGGATTCCCAAGACCGTTTTGGGAGAACTACGAAGTCAAAACTATTTTCATAACAATACTGGGACATTATTTGTTTTTTTTCACTGTGCTGCTATTTGCACATGGTGAGTACAACTGCTGGTGCCCTAGCATGAACCCAGGCGGTGGCATCAAACTGTACTAGCAGTCATTTTATTCTTCACCACCATAAAGCTGGTTTCACTTAAGAATGTCCTTGACGAAGCATTAAAAAATTATACTTTTAGTAAGTCTTGAACCTTGAGAACACATCTTTTTTTTTATTATTCTGTTTGACACAATGGAAAGTACACATAAAGCATTTTTGCTGTATTCCAAAATACGATGGTTTTCCCATGGAAAAGCACTTGTGCGAATACGTTGAAAGCAGAATCAGCTTTTCTTTTTTTTTTTATAAAACTGGAGAGAACAACTGACAAACTTTGGTTCTTCAGACTTGGGTATATGGCAGATATTTTCTTGCAAATGGTCATAGTAAGTCTGCCACTTTGAGGAAAAATGATTATAGTCGGTGATAACATTTGAGCTTCAAGGGAAAATTCAAATTTAGGAATTTGAATTTACAGTGGTATCCACCACTGTAAAGTTGACAGCTTCCTCATACATAAGAACTTTTCTAATGAGATTGGTGGTGATATCAAGTGTGATTTTTAACAATACACATTGTATAATGAAATGTGTCAACCTTTGGAAGGTACCTATACCTCAGTGAACCTTTTTTTTTCTAAATGATCAATGAATGATGTCCACAATTATGCATGAATGAAAGATTGACTCAAAGTGCAAAATAGACTGATGGATTTTCATGTAGCAGGGTGTGTAAAGTTCACTGATAGGGTTTCAGATTCCACAGTCAAGTAACCTTTAAGAAATCATCATTTGTTGAATTCGGGTGTAGTATCAGAGAAGAACATTCACAATGATTTGAAAAGGCTGTTAAAATACTCCTCCCTTTTCTAGCTACATGTCCATGTGTCAATGCCTTCCAGCCAAACACCGCCAAGAACAGAGCAGTAATTGAACAAGGTGGGTTTATTCTTCACTGCAGGGAAGGAGAATATACACCAGCAGGGATTGTCTACCATCTTGGTAAGATAGTTTTAGAAAAAACATAGGATTTGGGTTTGGTTAGGTGATATGGGGGGAGGGTTTAGGAAAGCAGAGCTTTGTTCTGTATTGTATACTGTCAGGATGTGGTGGTAATTCTATGATTAGGGTCCTTAATAAATCTTATCTATAGGAAGGTATAATGGATTGAATGGTGACCCCTCAAAAGATATGTTCACATCCTTACCCCATAACATGTGAATGTTAGTTATCTGGAAAAAAAAAAAAAAGTCTTTGCAGACAATTGTGATTAAGTTGAAGATCTACAGATGAGATCATCCTGGATTTACCCGGGCGGGTGCTAACTCCATGAGTTATTGTACTCCATGTAAGTACACTTACAGAGAAAGGCAGAGGAACATTTGAGGCGGACACAAAGAAAAGGTCATGGGAGAGCAGAAGCAGACACTGGAGTGATGTGACCACAGGCCAAGGAACTCCTGGAGCCCTCCAGAAGCTGGAAGAGATGAGGAAGGATTCTCCCCTAGAGCCTTTAGATGAAGTGTGGCCCTGCCGACACCTTGCCTTCTCACTCTGACTCCAGAACTGGGAGAGAATAAAGTTCTGTTGTTTCAAGTCACCAGGTTTGTGGTATTTCTTTCAGTAGCCACAGGAAACTAACACAGAAGGGTCGACTGGAGCAATGCTGTAGTTGGTAAAGAAGAAGTGGTTACCCAGCCAGAATAGGGAGATGTTTGGCTACTTGCGTGGCTTAGACAAGTTCATGGTCTTGTTTACGTTTTGGTTCATCATGGTCACAGAGTGGCTCTGTCTGAGGGGATGTTCTGTGACCTTGACCACCAAGGCCAGCTGTGACTGCCAGGCCAGCTCCCAGCAACACCAACTCCTGCTGGATCTCAGGGGCTGCTTTTCTCATTCTTATGGGTGAGACTGGACTTCATAGACTTCAACCAAAACAAACTATCACAACAGATGCTCCTGGGAAAATCCAGCTGTTTTCTTTTCTTTTTTTTTTTTTTTTGCGGTACGCGGGCCTCTCACTGCTGTGGCCTCTCCCATTGTGGAGCACAGGCTCTGGACGCGCAGGCTCAGCGGCCATGGCTCACGGGCCTAGCCGCTCCGTGGCATGTGGGATCCTCCCGGACCGGGGCATGAACCCGTGTCCCCTGCATCGGCAGGCGGACTCTCAACCACTGCGCCACCAGGGAAGCCCCAGCTGTTTTCTATTAAGCCAGGCATTAAAGAAATTTGCCAAAATGAAACAATGCCATTTTTCTCACTAATGAACAAAGCAATTTTTCATAAAAATGTTATTTATGTTAACATACAATGTTATTATTATTGTTAATTTAAATAAATATTTGTATTTATTAAGTTAATAAACACATAAATCATCTTTCAGTTTTAATTTCTAATGTAGTAAATATCAGTAAATATAACTTCCATGAACTAAAGGTTTTTGGAGTCTTCAGTAATTTTTAATAGTATAAAGAGGTCCTGAGACCAAAACTGTTGAGAATCACTGGCCTAGTACATTGGCGATTTTGGTAAATATACCATATATACTGTCTAACTGTTGGGATCAGGGTTTCATGCATGCCCACTAAATCAAACTTGCTAAGTGTTCTCAGCATGTATTTCTTTACTAAGTTTTGGAATGCCTAACTTATCAATAATTTGGAGAGGTAAATTGAAATTTCCCACTTTGATGATTAATTTGTCAATTTCTCCCTGTAGTTCTATCAATTTTTACTTTACATACTTTAAAGACATCTGATTAAGGCAGACTATCTGGCTTACTAGCTGTGTGATCTAGGGCAATTTACTTATTTCTTCTGGGCTTTATTTCTCACTTTTGTAATATGCAGATAATAATGGTACTGCCTCATACAGTTGTTGTCAATAAATATTTGCTAATGATATCTTCACTAGCAGTGATTAGTGTAGGAACAGAAAAGGACAACAGATGGATTTATTCCGTTGTGATTTTGGCTGGGGGAAAAGTTGGGGAAGAAATATAAGTGGATAAGTATAGTAAGGTGGAAAATAATAGTGGGCGTGTAGGCTGGATAGGAAGTGACAAGCCTGAGCTATAGGGAGAAAATGCAGTGGACATCTTAATGAGAATGAAGGATGCATATGGTGAGAAGGGGTACTGAGTGAGCTGGGGAGACAATTACTAGTGTAAATTTGAGGTCCAGGGGAAGGTCCCAGGTGTGGGTGGTATAAAGAGGCTAGTATGATGGACTGGTTATTTACATGGTTGCTGAAGCCATGCAAAATGGGTGGCGCTGGATGGAAATGAGACCCCAAAGTCTTCCATACAGCCTTGACCAGTAGATGAACAGGTGACAGTGGAACAACAGGATGTCACAGATCTCAAAGCAGAAGTGATGCTTTGAGAGTGGCACTGACGGCTGAGTGAATGCCAGCCCTGCCTGTGGTCCTGGGGACTTCAGAAAACCAGACCTTCGCTAGAGGCAGGTGCAGGGTAACCAGTCCTCCGGGAGAGCCAGCTTTCATGGCAAGGGGATGGAGGCACTTCCTGGGATAAGGGGGAGTTGACAATGTTGGGGAGTGCGTTTCCTGTGGAACAGGGTATAGTATAAAGCTTGGTGGAGAAAGCAGTGGGCCAGGGGTCAAACAAGAGAAAACACAAGAACTTTCCATCTTGAGCCATGACCGAGGATGAGAAATGTGTGAGGCATCGTGGGATTGGCCAGGTACAGGTTCCAAAGATTATCTTAGACAATGAGTCCAAGGATAGGGCCCAAGACAGTGTCAGTTTCTTAATGATCTAGACAAGGAGGTGGGCAAGGAGGGGTAGTTATGGACAGATCAGTAAGAAAGAGGACTTTATTTTTTAAAATTTTTTTAAAATAAATTTATTTATTTATTTTTGGCTGTGTTGGGTTTCTGCTGCTGCTGCGTGGGCTTTTCTCTAGTTGTGGCGAGCGGGGGCTACTCTTCTTCGCGGTGCTCAGGCTTCTCATTGTGGTGGCTTCTCTTGTTGCAGAGCATGGGCTCTAGGTGCACGGGCTTCAGTAGTTGTGGCACGTGGGCTCAGTAGTTGTGGCTCACGGGCTCTAGAGTGCAGGCTCAGTAGTTGTGATGCATGGGCTTAGTTGCTCCGCGGCATGTGGGATCTTCCCAGACCAGGGCTTGAACCCGTGTCTCCTGCATTGGCAGGCAGATTCTTAACCACTGTGCCACCAGGGAAGCCCGTCTTTTTAAAAATTTTTTTATTGGAGTATAGTTGCTTTACCATATCATGTTAGTTTATACTGTACAGCAAAGTGAATCAGTTATATGTATACATATATCCCCACTTTTTTGGATTTCCTTCTCATTTAGGTCATCACAGAGCATCGAGTAGAGTTCCCTGTACATTCTCATTAGTTATCTATTTTATACATAATACCAATAGTGTATATATGTCAATCCCAATCTCCCAGTTCATCCCACCCCCCGCTTTCCCCCTTGGTATCCATACGTTTGTTCTCTATGTCTGTGTCTCTATTTCTGCTTTGTAAATAAGATCATCTATACCAATTTTTTCAGATTCCACATATATGCATTAATGTACGATATTTGTTTTTCTCAGAAAGAGGACTTTCTAAATGAGTTGGTGCTTAGCTGTAGTGTAGTCTGTCCCACGGGGTAGTGAGTTCCTCATTATAACTTTTTTGGGTTGTTTTAAAAGAAGTTGGGTGGATGGACATCTTTCAGGGAAGCTGAAAGGAGGGTTGGGCTGCAGGACTTCCAAAATTCTATGGGAAAAAAAAAACCCTTAGGGCTTCCCTGGTGGCGCAGTGGTTGAGAGTCCGCCTGCCTATGCAGGGGACACGGGTTCGTGCCCCGGTCCGGGAAGATCCCACATGCCGCGGAGCGGCTGGGCCCATGAGCCGGAGCCTGTGCTCCGCAAGGGGAGAGGCCACAGCAGTGAGAGGCCCGCGTACCGCAAAAAAAAAAAAACCTTAGAACTTGAGTGTAGTATTTGGCTATGTCTCCCTCTAGTGGCCATCCTGCAGAATTAACAAAAATGAACTCTAAAAATCTCAAACTGAAAGTTTAGCACTTGTGGCTTTCAGAATACCCTAAATTCCATTTTATGTCAATTCTGCATGAAATCCAGATAGTCATCTGTGCACTTATTGTTTGAATAACAATCGTTATTTTTCTAAATCAAGAAGATGTCATAGGCTAGTAGATTTCTGTGCCAGGCACATAAGATCTAGGGATGGAGCATAAGACAAACTAGATCCCCTGCCTTCATGGGGCTTACATTCTAGTGTGGGTAAACGACCATCAGTAACAAGTAAATAAAAAAGTTGCAGCCTCTGATTAGTGCTGTGCAGGAAGTCAACAGAGTGCTATGAATGGGACTAAGGAGGATGACTTACTTTGGATAGAGTGGTTAGGGAAGACCTCATCATTAAGATGAGAAGAGGGAGAAGCATGTTCTGGGCAGGTAAAAAAAAATAAGCACAAAAGCCCAGAGATGGAAAAGAGTTTGGCATTTCTAGCTGCTAACAGAAGATTGGCACAACTAGAACAAAATTGACAGGTGGCATAAGGCATCGGTTGTGGTTGGAGATGATGGTAGGGACCACATCATGCCAGCCCTTGTCGGCCTGGCATGGGAAACCTCAAAAGCCATGGAAAGTTTGCTAACGACAACTTTCATCCTATCTTAACAGGCTGCACCTATTTAAAAATTAATTTTCTTGAAATTATCTAGATCTATACTTAGCTTCTAAACCAATGGAAGAACTATATATTTTTTTGGCCACGCCACACAGCTTATGGGATTTTAGTTCCCTGACCAGGGATTGAACCCGGGGCCCCAGCAGTGAGAGTGCTGAGTCCTAACCACTGGACTGCTGGGGAATTCCCTGGAAGAACTATTTTAAAATGTGAATTTGCTTTCATGTTGACTGATTTGTGCATGAGGGCAAATCTATGGCTCATGAGACCATAGATTTCCTTGGCACTAAACCTTCTTTCTGTGTGGGCATTTGGTAGTGAATTGAAACAGAATGTTGAATTGGAAACAGCAGGTTCTGTGTTGAAAAATATTTCCACTTACATTGGCTACTGTACTATTGAAGGAAGTGAACATCACGTTCAAGGCACTTACCTCCTCCTGAGCAGGAATTGGAGACAGCTTTCTCTTTTCATGAAGATGACTTCTGTATTTGAATTACCTCATTCAAAAAGAAGACTTACTGGAATTAGCCAAGCCCCAAACTGATTGTTCTTCTTCTGCAATGTGAAAAACTTAATGTCCTTTATACTTTGTCAAGGAATTTCAGGAGAGAGTTAAAAATCTAAAACTCAGTGTAGAATAGTCAGCCTTTTTTGATCTAACTATTTCTTGCTTTAGAGGTGCTGTGAGAAATGAGAATGGTAAATGCTAGATAAAGGCAACACTGTTAAGTGTATAAAAAGGAAAACATTCAGTGTGACGCCATGGTTGGCTGATGGTAAGCACATAGCTAGCGGACACCCTGCGCTGTGTTATGTGTAGACAGCTGCGTGGTTGTGCTGAGAAGCTTGCCTTACCTACCTGTGTATCAGCACCCTGAGCTAGAGAGGTGACAGTCTCACAAGAGGATGAGGGGCAAGCTCACTGCATCATATAATGCAAGAGACGTGAATATGTTAGTTTTCCCATCAAAAGTACAACGTTAGATTGGTTCAAAACAGGCAGCTGCAAGAATGGTACTTGGCCAGAAGGAGGAAGGGAAGACGGAGAGAAGAGACATATGACTGTATCATCAAAGGTGATGTGACACAAACAAAAGAATATCAGGGTTATCTATCTCCACCACCACCCAAAATACCACCCAGAATTTAGGGAGTGGGAGCAATGGGGATATTCAGATTCCAACCAGGATTAAATTTTTTCTTGTTGTTGTAAATTAAATCACATTCTAAAAACTATTACTCTAAGCATAGTTTGGAAGATTTGAATCATGTATATGACACCTTTGAAAGTGAATATTGCCACATGCTTTTAATGCCCAAGTTTGTACTTTTATATATAATCAAGATGGTGCTAAGCGATGACATTTAACTGTTTTGTTTATATTTATAGGATTATTTTATTGTTTTCCATAAAGCACATGATTAACTTAAATTTGCATTTTGTTACCTACTCCAACTAAAACCATGCAGTCTGTTGCTCAGTCAGCTCTTGGCCACATTTATTCCTGGGATACAAGATGGCTCAACTGACCTACTGGAAGTAAAGCTTCTGTATGTCAGAGAAAGTACACTTACTCAATAAGACCAAGATCCGGTCAGCAACACGGAAGTTGTGTACATCATATTGTCTACACCCCAAACTTAAGTAATAAGTGCATGGTTACAGCACCAAAAGCCACGAGATTTGGTCAACATGCTGAGTTAGCATCAGCTATGCTTATGTGATAGGTCAAGTTGAAAATAAATGCTGCATAAGGAGCAGACAGAGTTTTGGGGGGAGAAAATCAGGTCCCAAAGCTGTTTTTTTCTGCCTAGAATGTTCTACACCTGCCACTTCATGTGGTTTCTAGTTTCTCAACTTAAATGTCACTTTTTCAAAAGGATAAATAAGGACTAATATCCATAAAAGAATCAAAAGAAGCAGAAATAAAAACAGTTCTTGAAAGCTGGGACAACTCTAGATCAGAAAATATTAGAGAACTAGTAAATTGAAAAAGTGTGCTGAGGAATTCACCCAGCATCCAATATAAAGAAAAATATGAACAATCAGTTAAAGATGTGAAGGAAATATTTTGGAGGTTTCAGGCATATCTAATAGGAGTTCTAAAAGAAAAGAATGGAGGGAATTATGGAGAAGCAATATTTGATGAGATAATAATAATTTAAAATTTTCTAGAATTGAAGGAAGATGTATATTCTCAAACAAAAGTGCATTCCAAATACCTAGCAGTATATATAGAAATAAATTCACACAGAAGGCACATTGTGGTGACACTGCATCACAGATAAAGAGAAAATTTTTAAAGCAGCCAGAGAAAAAAGACTTATTATCCACAAAGGAACGGTAATTAAAGGGACAGTTGTTTTCTAATCAATAATGATAGATGTCAGAAGACAAAGGAGCAAAATTATGAAAGTGTTGAGGAAGAATAACCATCAACGTAGAATTTTATACCCAGTTAAACTATTCCTCAAAAAAAAAAGGAGAATAAAATTTGCCATAGATTCTCATTGAAGAGACTATTAAGGATATTTTCCATCCAGAAGAAAACCAAACCCAGAGGAAAAGCATGGCATTCAAAAACAACCAACCAACCAAAAAGCAGTGAGAACAGGAACAGATAAAATATATCTGGAAGTGTGTTTATGTGACCAAAAAATCCCCCACAAAACAAGTTTGTGCATGTTTTTATAAAAAAGATAAAAACTCTCCTTAATAATAAGACTATCTGTGTGTGTGTGTGTGTATGTGTGTGTGTGTGTGTGTGTGTGTGTGTGTGTGTGTGTGTGTGTGTGTGCGCGCGTGCGCGCATGCGCTTAATGGGTAGTTACGTATCTGAGGGCCTTTAAAACAGTTTATCCATCACCCAGCTTTAGCAGCAACCAATACTTTGCCAATTTTGTTTCATATATTGCTAAAGTCCTTAACAGCATACAAATATGGAATAATTTTAGTGTATTAAAAATTTATAGTTAAGTATATATGCTAAATATTTAAAACAGCCTAAACAAATAGATAGATATATAATCTATAGATTCTAAAATTGTAGTGAGTCTCTGAAAATTTATCAATCCACTGAACACAAGAAAGGAGGGGGCAAAAACTGATAAAGAGGATTGCAAGCAATGAATAAAAAATAAGATGGTAAAAATAAGTCTATCACTGAAAACAACAAATATAAATAAATTCACATATAGAAAGACAAGAAGCTATCAGATTTGATTATGCTTCTTACAAGGTACACCTATACAAGAATGATATGGAAAGGTTTAAATGAAAGGAAAGTAATAAACTTAAGAAAAGCATAACCAAAAAGGAAAGGGTAAACAAAGTAAATTTATTACAATTAAGAACTTGTTCTCATCTTGTCAGCACAAAGAGAACAAAAAGAGAAGCCATGGTAAAGGGGATTAAGAGGTGCAGATTTCCAGTTATAAAATAATTACGCCACAGGGATGTAATATACAGAATAAGGAATGTGGTCAATATTATTGTAATAACTTTGTATGGGGACAGATTGTTACTAGACTTAATCATGGTCATCATTTCGTAATATATGCAAATGTCAAGTCACTATGTAGCACACCTGAAACTACCATAATATTACAGGTCAACTATATTTCAATTTTTAAAAAAAGAGTGAGAAGCCACAAACTGGGAGAAACTACTTGCCACATGTATCCAGACTATATAAAGAGAACCTAAGAATTAATAGGAAAGAGACAACCCAATGTAAAGAGGGGCAAAAGCCATGTACAGGTGTTTTAGAGAAGAGGAACCAAAAAAGAATGAAGAGACATATGAAAGGGTGTTCAACTTCATTAGTTACCAGGGAAATGCAAAATAAAAAGCACAGAGATTCTTCTTCACACTTACCATATTGGGAAAAATTTAAAAGTCTGATTATTTCAAGTGGAGCAACAAGGACACGTATATTCTGATGATAGAATAAACATTGGTACAACCTCTATGGTAAACAATTTGGCATAACTGAGAAAAGATTTCTCATATGAAAAATGGGATTAATTATGTTATCCACCTCATAGAGTTGTTTTGAGAATCAAATGACCTAGCATCTTTTGAGGAAGGTATTATTCTCATTTTTTCCTATAAGGAAACTGAGACATCCAAATGTTTAATTAATCTGCCTGTGGACTGGGAGAAGCTATCTGCAATGCATATAAATGACAAAGCATAAATATTCAGAATGTGGAAATATATCTTATTGATAAGAAAAAGCATATTCACATAAGAAACTTAAATAGCCAATAAACACATGAAAAGATACTCAACCTTTTTAATAGTCAGGGAAAGACAAAATGAACAAAAAAATACAGTGCCAATGAAAAATCAAAATGATGTTGAAGTACTATATCAAACCAACTGCTGTGGGATTATAAACTGATTCAACTGCTTTAGAAGCAGTTTGTCAATATCTGGTGAAGCTGAAAATGTGCACAGCTTGGGACTCAGTAATTCCTCTCTTAGTATTGGGTTGGCCAAAAGTTTCATTCGGTTTTTTCCATAAGATGGCTCTAGTAGCACTTAGCTGTCTTTAACTTCATTTGAAACAATTTTGTTAGATTGTATGTGACAGCTGTCATATCAGCGTGCATTTAAAAAAAGACATCAAAATTGGTGAATTTTTGTATAGCCATTTAAATATTGAAGACGGAAGAAAAAAGCAACGCTTTTGGCATATTATGCTTTATTATTTCAAGAAAGGTAAAAACGCAACTAAAACACACAAAAAAAGATTTGTGCAGTGCATGGAGAAGGTGCTGTGACTGATTGAATGTGTCAAAAGTGGTCTGCCAAATTTTGTGCTGGAGATTTCTCACTGGGTAATGCTCCATGGTCAGGTAGACCAGTTGAAGTTGACTGTGATCAAATTGAGACATTAATTGAGAACAATCAACATTATACCACGTGGGAGACAGCAGACATACTCAAAATATCCAAATCAAGCACTGAAAATCATTTGCCCCAGCTTGGTTATGTTAATCGCTTTGATATTTGGGTTCCACATAAGTGAAGAAAACCTTCTTGACAGTATTTCCACATGCGATTCTCTACTTAAACGTAATGAAAATGTTCCGTTTTTAAAACAAATTGTGACGGGCAATGAAAAGTGGATACTGTACAATAATGTGGAACGGAAGAGATCGTGGGGCATGTGAAATGAACCACCACCAACCACACCAAAGGCCGGTCTTCATCCAAAGAAGGTGATGTTGTGTATATGGTGGGATTGGAAGGGAGTCCTCTATTGTGAGCTCCTTCCAGAAAACCAAACAATTAATTCCAACAAGTACTACTCCCAATTAGACCAACTGAAAGCACCATTCTACGAAAAGCGTCCAGAATTAATCAACAGAAAACACATAATCATCCATCAGGATAACACAAGACCACATGTTTCTTTGATGGCCAGGCAAAAACTGTTAGAGCTTGGCTGGGAAGTTCTGATTCATCCATGGTATTCACCAGACATGGCACCTTCGTTCAGATTTCCATTTATTTCAATCTTTACAAAATTCTCTTAATGGAAAAAGTTTCAATTCCCTGGCAGACTGTAAAAGGCACCTGGAACAGTTCTTTGCTCAGAAAGATAAAAAGTTTTGGGAAGATGGAATTATGAAGCTGCCTGAAAAATGGCAGAAGGTAGTGGAACAAGACAGTGAATATGTTCAATAAAATTCTTGGTGAAAATGAAAAATGTGTCTTTTATTTTTACTTAGAAACCGAAGGCACATTTTGATCAACCCAATATATGCCCCAGAGCAATGGTCTTCAAACTGGGGTATGCATATCCTTGTGGTTATATGAAGATTTTGCCAGGGTACTGGGGTACTGATAGTTAAGAGAACCTTCAACTCCCATGTATACTACCCCACCCCCACCCCACACACACACTGCCTGGAAACTCTCTGGCAACTTTCCCACCCTCTCTTTCATAATTGCCCTTCTTCCACTATTCAAAAGTATAAAAAGGCATACTCCTTCTTTACATTTCAATGGCCAGGATCAGTGTCATCCACCTAAACTGCTTTGGTTGCTCAAAGATGCTTTTCTTTTCTATTAAATACAGAGTTGCCTAATAATGTATATGGAATTATTTTGAATTTTATACAAAATTTAAAAATTATTTTCCAAAAGCCAAGCACTAGAGTACAATACATGTACATATTTACTGAAAGAAAATCATGTCATTTACACTATTTCTTGCTTTCAAAACTCATATTTTAACTACATCTTTTAATGCAATAACTGCATTATTATAAACTAAGCATGAGAAACAGCATATAGATTTACTCATGTTTTAAATAATTTATTATAAAATAGACTAATTTTATTAGATATACAAAATTTTGATCTTGATGACTTTCATTAATTTATTGTGAAGATATGTTCAATAATTAATTTTTTATAAGAAGTAATTTATTTTCTGATATTCCTTGAAATATGTATTAATACATTTATTTTATTACCTTTAAAAATTTTTTATTGGAGAATAGTTGATTTACAATGTTGTGTTGGTTTCAGGTATACAGCAAAGTGGATCAGATATACATACACATACATGCACTCTTTTTTTTTTAGATTATTTTCCCATATAGGCCATTACAGAGTATTGAGCAGAGTTCCCTGTGCTATACAGCAGGTTCTTATCAGTTATCTATTTTATATATACTAGTGTGTATATGTCAATCCCAATCTCCCAATTTATCCCTCCCCTCCAGCACATTTACTTTAAATAAAACACTTAAATTCCTTTTAGCTCCTTCTCCTGACTCTTGTGCTGCTGTCGTCATGTATTTGAATTCTCTATATTTTTAATTTTTAAAACTTTAAAAAAATTTTTTTAAATAAATTTATTTATTTAATTTATTTATTTTTGGCTGCGTTGGGTCTTTGTTGCGGTGCGCGGGCTTCTCATGGCAGTGGCTTCTCTGGTTGCGGAGCACGGGCTCTAGGGCACGTGGGCTTCAGTAGTTGTGGCTCGTGGGCTCTAGAGTGCAGGCTCAATAGTAGTGGCACATGGGCTTAGTTGCGTCACAGCATGTGGGATCTTCCCTGACCGGGGTTTGAACCCGTGTTCCCTGCATTGGCAGGCGGATTCTTATTTTTTTTTTTTAACATCTTTATTGGAGTATAATTGCTTTACAATGGTGTGTTAGTTTCCGCTTTATAACATAGTGAATCAGCTATACATTTACATATGTCCCCATATCTCTTCCCTCTTGCGTCTCCCTCCCACCCTCCCTATCCCACCCCTCTAGGTGGTCACATAGCACCGAGCTGATCTCCCTGTGCTATGCGGCTGCTTCCCACTAGCTATCTATTTTACGTTTGGTAGTGTATATAAGTCCATGCCACTCTCTCACTTCGTTCCAGCCTACCCTTCCCCCTTCCCATGTCCTCAAGTCCATTCTCTACATCTGCGTCTTTATTCCTGTCCTGGCAGGCAGATTCTTAACCACTGTGCCACCAGGGAAGCCCTCTCTCTATATTTTGAACCACATAAGATATTGCTTGATGCAGATAATATTCATATGTACTTACTCTTTCTAGTGCAGTTCATTCTTTCCTGCATCTTTGTACACCCATCAGGAATTATTTTCCTTTTTTAAAGGCAGGTGTGCTGGTGACAAATCTCTCCCTTCCTGGTTTTCTGGAAAATGGCTTTATTTTGCTTTCACTTTTCAAGAATATTTTCCTGGATATGGATTTCTAGGTTGGCAGGTAATTGTTTTTCAGCACTTATAGAGATATCTTTCTATTGTCATCTGGTTTCTAACATTTCTGTTGAGAAGTCAGCTGTCCGTATTGCAGCTTTGAAGGTAATGTTTCTTTTCTCTCTGGCGGCTTTGAGTTAGAAATGATTCTTTTTCACAATATTATCTGATGTGTCTAAGTGTATGCTTTAATATTTGCTGAGTTATATTTATTCTATTCGGACTTTATAATAGTTCTTAAACCTGTAAACTGATGCTTCCATTAGTTTTGAAAAATTCAGGGAGGTGGGCACCCAGGTATTCAGTATGTTATTTTATGTGCTTTACTGTTTGTTATGAAGGTTTCAAAAATATTTTAAGAGCAAAAAGACAGGTCCTGCCTCAGGTGCTCACCTAGGACCCTACTGTCGCTTATTTGCTTAGAGGTTGCTCTTTGCTCTTGAGTTCCTGGCTTGTCATTTTGATTCCTTAGTTTACTTCTTTAAGAATAAGATTTTCAAGTGTTCTGCTCATGAACGTGTATAATCATGTCACCCAAGATGGCTGTTCTCTTGCTCTCTGTACATCCCCTGCTTGACCAGTCCCCTGCCTCACCTACAGCCTACTCGCCTGACTGACCTTCCCTCTTAATCATAGAGCCTAGTCAGTAACTGCCTACATGCTTGCCCCTTGCCCCAGCTAGTGATTATTCTAATCCTTAGGCCAGAATGGCTCCACCTACTAGTTTATCAAAGGGAAACAACTGCCCCATGAAAGTCTAACCTGAGGGGCTATGAGGGGCATGCCCCTCAGCTGGTTTCCCTGGTAACTGATGAGCCAACCTGACATCAATTTTCCCTGTAATCGATAACCTCCCCCCCCCATACCGCTTACCCAGGGAAGACTGCTGCTGTGTCCTGCCTGCTGTCTGCTGTACACAGTGGGGTGTCACCCCAGGACCTGGCTTTGAACGTGTAAGCTCCCCCATCCAATAAACCACTGATGTCCCTGTCACCGTCTCAGGCTCTTTCTTCAGTCTTGAGGCTGGGCAATTACAAGGCTTGTAGGCCTGCAGGGTGCCGCCCAAAAACACAAATCTGAGAATTACCGTCTGAAGTTCAGAAGCTTTCCTAGTGGTTAAGAATCCGCCTGCCAATGCAGGGGACAAGGGTTCGAGCCCTGGTCCGGGAAGATCCCATATGCTGCGAAGCAACTAAGCCTGTGCGCCACAGCTGCTGAAGCCCATGTGCCACAACTACTGAAGCCTGCACGCCTGGAGCCTGTGCTCCGCAACAAGAGAAGCCACTGCAGTGAGAAGCCCTTGGCAACTAGAGAAAGCCCGTGCACATCCACGGAAGACCCAATGCAGCCAATAAATAAATAAATAAAATAAATCTATTAAAAAAAATAAATAAAGTTCAGAAACTTGAAATACATCTTAAAAGCTAACATGAATGTAGAAGTAGCATGAAGAGGGACACTTGAAAGAAAGCAAGCCTTGCCAAGGATGATAAGGTCTACACGTAGGGAGAAGGGGAGAAGGCACTGTTACAAGGATTGAGTCTATAGAAGCAGCTAGAGGAGCAGGGAACTGTCACAATAATCAGACTCAAGGAAATTGCAGAAGTCTGAGAAATTCTGTGCTGACCTTAAGGCCTATTGAGATGCCCAAGAATCAGACAACATATGTCTAGGATCCTTCCCAAAAAAAGAAGAAAAGGAGTTATCCAGGATTATGACAGCTAACAGACGATGCCTCTAGTTAGTCACAGTCAGAAGAATTCACTAATTCTCTGTGAGGAATACGTGGTCAAACAAGAATGCCTTCATGTATACAGACCACAATCAGCTAGGGTTAAGTAAACCAGAGCGTGGCATATGGAGTCAAATGTTCTTATTTTGATTTCTATTTTGTCCTATCTATGTGGCCTTGGCAAATCACATGCCCTCTGGGCTCAGTTTTTGAGAAGGATGTTAGAAAGAGCAAGAGACAAAGGACACATGAGAACCGATATAGCAGCTTTGCTCTCTTTTGCCTAGGGCTGATTCTAGAGTGAGAAACCATAGAAGTTCCCCTTTCCCCATACTTTAAGTCCCTTGTGACATGCAAAACTTTATAAATATAGAAAGCAAATCTGAACCTATTTAAAGAGATAGAAAGGAAGGGTAAATATTTCTGTGTCCCCACATGCAAATATGAGAAAGATAATTTAAGGAATTTTTAAACATTTCAAATGCTTATTTTTAAAAGTACAAACTGGAAGTTGTTAACCCTGCTTTTTTCTTGGCTTACAGAGGGAACATACGTTGGAATAATAGAGAACAATGTCTTATAAATATCTGATTTAATGTAATTATACATCTTTAGAACAATCTTGAATTGTATTGGCATGAAAGACAAAGCATAGATACTGGAAACAAATTTCTCTCCTAAACTACCTCTGGATTGTCATTAATAGCAAAATACTAAATATATATACATCCTAAGTGTTCTGTGCAGATCAAATTTATCTAACACAAGTTTGAGTCAGTATCACAAATCTGTTACTTTTGGAGATGGCTGGATTCTACCATGTTTCTTTTTCCCTTTTCTAAGTTTTTTCATTCTTAGAAAAGGATTAACACTTTACATGGAAAGTAATTGATATGTTTTTTTAAATTACAGGATGTTCTTAGGTGTGGCTAGCATGGTATTAATTGTCCATTTTATAAGTCAATTTTATGGCTTTTAGGTATGTTATTTTTCCTAGTTGAGGGTTATTCGATTTAGTAGGAATTTTTCAATATCTCAGATTTCATTCTCTGAAGTACCATCTTTTCCTGGAGGAACTCTGACCTGTTCCATGGGAACGGGACTATTTCCCATGGGAATGGGAAAGCTCCTTTCAAAAGTGTGTAGCCAGTCCCCATGGCTGGTGTTTGTGGTGGCGTTACATTTGCTAAAGATACTCAGGGCACACTATTAATGAATCTGGGTGAAGTTGATATTAATCATGTCTTCTGGTAAGTCTAGGGGATGTTTAATATAACAAGTCATCAGAGATAAGTGCATGTGAGTGGAAGGCACGCATTAATACTTAGCTATCATACATACCTATTTGTTTTGCCTGTGAAATCAAAATTCCCTTTTTACTGTGGTTAAGGAGAGTTCTCATCCTAACAGTGCACTAACTCTTGTTAGAAGAGTCAAGAATTGTGAAGGGTTTATGATTTTAACTTACTTTCAAGCTAGCAGGTTAGTCCTCCAGTTTCCTGGATGTTGAAAGAAGACACGAACTTCCTGGGTCAAAAACAAAGGACTTCATTACTCATGGCATAGTGGGCAGTGTGATCTTCATGTTCTCATCCATTCCCCTTGCCCCCCATGTCCCACAGAGGCAGTGTAGAGGCAGGCCCAAGGGAAAGCTGTGTATACAGTGGGTTTCTGTCATAGCTGAGGGACCATGAGCTTAAGAAACTACCAACCTTACAAGGGAGTTGCTTGCAAACCTGTCCAAACTTTGCTCTGGACAGAAATATTTTCATTATCCAGCACAGCAAACAAATCTTCCCTATCTTCTGCAGGGAGACACTATATCTATCTTCTAAGACTGCTCATTTTAACACATATTCCAGAATAAAAGCTGTTACAAGATGAACAGAAACACAAAGTACCCATGGAGAATTGTCTGCCCACAAGAAGTAGGAACATTTCCCCGACCCATTATCAGGTCTGAATTCCTATTTTTTTCTTTGGCATTATGTTTTCTATAACCAAGACATAGTTCTCTGTCCTAAGTATCATCTTCTGCTAGTAGGTAACTTCCTTATATGTAAAGGATTGGTTGAGAAAGATACTGGATTATGAACACAGGATATGGAGAACTCTAACGATTATCTGCCTATGTCTCGGGTCAAATTATCCGAATAAAATGAGGGTGAGAGCCCTAAATGCCTGACTTGGTCTCTTGGAAAATCTTCAAATGCCCCTAAGTCTTCTTAGATGTTAAGTTACATCCAAGTAGGTAAGGCAAGGACTCCATGGCACCAAATAGGGCCATAGAGACAGATGTTTCAATGAACTTGAGAAATTGTGGGTTTGGTTACAAGTGATACTTTTTGTTATTCGGTGAGGAGCTTAAAATCTCAAAGATGTTCAGGCAGTTGAAAAGACCTTGCAGAGAAAAAGTGATTTCCAGGGACAGAAGTATGTTGTCCATAAGAAAACACATCACATACACCAACCCCCTGAAATGGCTAACCTTTGCTTAAGGATGCAAAGCAGACTTTCTTGGAATTCTCAGTAAATCACTGAGGTGATAGGGAACACTGAACGCAGTGAATATTTAAAGAAAGGATCTCTTCGGAGCTTCTGCTAATAAAATATTCTCTAAGTCAAAGGGTACCTTCACCTAGCCACTTCTTAATAATGAAAGTGCTGGTCAGGGTAGCAGGCTTCAGGCATCCTCAGTGTTAGGAAAAGACTGACCAATGTGTGTATGTCCTCTAGGAAAGTGTTCTTTTCTCTCTTTAAAAAATTAACTTCCCTCTGTCCTTATCAGGGAACTGTAATTTTTAAAAAATCCTACATTTTACTTTACAACTACTCACTCTGCTAAAACAGACAGAAATGGTAACTCTTTTTCACTGGAGAATGGAAGGCTTGTTACAGTTGTATTATGGTAAGGAAAGAATTTTCTTCATTTTTGGCAATAAATTATTCAAAAATTATTGATAATATGATATAAAAATATTAGAGGAAATCCTGAAAAGGGGAAATAAATCACCCATAATCATATTGCCTGAACATAACACTCTTCTCACTTTTTTGAATGTTGCCTCTTGGTCCTTATTTAAATACATGCATATTTTTGGCATAGTTGCAAGACATGTTTATAGCAGGTACCAACTCAATTTATGGATATATCATGCAGGTTCTTTTTTTTTTTTTACATCTTTATTGGAGTATAATTGCTTTACAATGGTATGTTAGTTTCAGCTTTATAACAAAGTGAATCAGTTATACATATACATATGTTTCCATATCTCTTCCCTCTTGCGTCTCCCTCCCTCCCACCCTCCCTATCCCACCCCTCCAGGCGGTCACAAAGCACCAAGCTTATCTCCCTGTGCTATGCGGCTGCTTCCCACTAGCTATCTACCTTACGTTTGGTAGTGTATATATGTCCATGCCTCTCTCTCGCTTTGTCACAGCTTACCCTTCCCCCTCCCCATATCCTCAAGTCCATTCTCTAGTAGGTCTGTGTCTTTATTCCTGTCTTACCCCTAGGTTCTTCATGACATTTTTTTCCTTAAATTCCGTATATATGTGTTAGCATACGGTATTTGTCTTTATCTTTCTGATTTACTTCACTCTGTATGACAGACTCTAGGTCTATCCACCTCATTACAAACAGCTCGATTTCGTTTCTTTTTATGGCTGAGTAATATTCCATTGTATATATGTGCCACATCTTCTTTATCCATTCATCCGATGATGGACACTTAGGTTGTTTCCGTCTCCGGGCTATTGTAAATCGAGCTGCAATGAATATTTTGGTACATGACTCTTTTTGAATTATGGGTTTCTCAGTGTATATGCCCAGTAGTGGGATTGCTGGGTCATATGGTAGTGCTATTTGTAGTTTTTTAAGGAACCTCCATATTGTTCTTCACAGTGGTTGTATCAATTTACATTCCCACCAGCAGTGCAAGAGGGTTCCCTTTTCTCCACACCCTCTCCAGCATTTATTGTTTGTAGATTTTTTGATGATGGCCATTCTGACCGGTGTGAGATGATAACTCATCGTAGTTTTGATTTGCATTTCTCTAATGATTAATGATGTTGAGCATTCTTTCATGTGTTTGTTGGCAGTCTGTATATCTTCTTGGGAGAAATGTCTATTTAGGTCTTCTGCCCATTTTTGGATTGGGTTGTTTGGTTTTTTATTATTGAGCTGCATGAGCTGCTTATAAATTTTAGAGATTAATCCTTTGTCAGTTGCTTCATTTGCAAATATCTTCTCCCATTCTGAGGGTTGTCTTTTGGTCTTGTTTATGGTTTCCTTTGCTGTGCAAAAGCTTTGAAGTTTCATTAGGTCCCATTTGTTTATTTTTGTTTTTATTTCCATTTCTCTAGGAGGTGGGTCAAAAAGGATCTTGCTGTGATTTATGTCATAGAGTGTTCTGCCTATGTTTTCCTCTAAGAGTTTGATAGTTTCTGGCCTTACATTTAGGTCTTTAATCCACTTTGAGCTTATTTTTGTGTATGGTGTTAGGGAGTGATCTAATCTCATACTTTTACATGTACCTGTCCAGTTTCCCCAGGATCACTTATTGAAGAGGCTGTCCTTTCTCCACTGTACATTCCTGCCTCCTTTATCAAAGATAAGGTGACCATATGTGCGTGGGTTTATCTCTGGGCTTTCTATCCTGTTCCATTGATCTATATTTCTGTTTTTGTGCCAGTACCATACTGTCTTGATTACTGTAGCTTTGTAGTATAGTCTGAAGTCAGGGAGCCTGATTCCTCCAGCTCCGTTTTTCGTTCTCAAGATCGCTTTGGCTATTCGGGGTCTTTTGTGTTTCCATACAAATTGTGAAAGTTTTTGTTTTAGTTCTATGAAAAATGCCAGTGGTAGTTTGATAGGGATTGCATTGAATCTGTAGATTGCTTTGGGTAGTAGAGTCATTTTCACAATGTTGATTCTTCCAATCCAAGAACATGGTATATCTCTCCATCTATTTGTATCATCTTTAATTTCTTTCATCAGTGTCTTATAATTTTGTACATACAGGTCTTTTGTCTCCTTAGGTAGGTTTATTCCTAGATATTTTATTCTTTTTGTTGCAATGGTAAATGGGAGTGTTTTCTTGATTTCACTTTCAGATTTTTCATCCTTAGTGTATAGGAATGCCAGAGATTTCTGTGCATTAATTTTGTATCCTGCTACTTTACCAAATTCATTGATTAGCTCTAGTAGTTTTCTGGTAGCATCTTTAGGATTCTCTATGTATAGTACCATGTCATCTGCAAAAAGTGACAGCTTTACTTCTTCTTTTCCGATTTGGATTCCTTTTATTTCCTTTTCTTCTCTGATTACTGTGGCTAAAACTTCCAAAACTATGTTGAATAATAGTAGTGAGAGTGGGCAACCTTGTCTTGTTCCTGATCTTCAGTTTTTCACCATTGAGGACGATGTTGGCTGTGGGTTTGTCATATATGGCCTTTATTATGTTGAGGAAAGTTCCCTCTATGCCTACTTTCTGCAGGGTTTTTATCATAAATGGGTGTTGAATTTTGTCGAAAGCTTTCTCTGCATCTATTGAGATGATCATATGGTTTTTCTCCTTCAATTTGTTAATATGGTGTATCACGTTGATTGATTTGCATATATTGAAGAATCCTTGCATTCCTGGAATAAACCCCACTTGATCATGGTGTATGATCCGTTTAATGTGCTGTTGGATTCTGTTTGCTAGTATTTTGTTGAGGATTTTTGCATCTATGTTCATCAGTGATATTCGCCTGTAGTTTTCTTTCTTTGTGACATCCTTGTCTGGTTTTGGTATCAGGGTGATGGTGGCCTCGTAGAATGAGTTTGGGAGTGTTCCTCCCTCTGCTATATTTTGGAAGAGTTTGAGAAGGATAGGTGTTAGCTCTTCTCTAAATGTTTGATAGAATTCGCCTGTGAAGGCATCTGGTCCTGGGCTTTTGTTTGTTGGAAGATTTTTTTTTTTTTTTTAATTTATTTATTTATTGGCTGAGTTGGGTCTTTGTTGCTGTGCACAGGCTTTCTCTAGTTGTGGCGAGTGGGGGCTACTCTTCATTGCGGTGTGCAGGCTTCTCATTGCAGTGGCTTCTCTTGTTGCAAAGCACAGGCTCTAGGCGTGTGGGCTTCAGTAGTTGCAGCATGTGGGCTCAGTAGTTGTGGCTCACGGGCTCTAGAGCACAGGCTCAGTAGTTGTGGCACACGGGCTTAGTTGCTCCGCGGCATGTGGGATCTTCCCGGACCAGGGCTCGAACCCGTGTTCCCTGCATTGGCAGGCGGATTCTTAACCACTGCACCACCAGGGAAGCCCTGTTGGAAGATTTTTAATCACAGTTTCAATTTCGGTGCTTATGATTGGTCTGTTCATATTTTCTATTTCTTCCTGATTCAGTTTTGGCAGGTTGTGCATTTCTAAGAATTTGTCCATTTCTTCCAGGTTGTCCATCTTATTGGCATAGAGTTGCTTGTAGTAATCTCTCATGATCTTTTTTTTTTTTTTTTTGTGGTACGCGGGCCTCTCACTGTTGTGGCCCCTCCCACCGCGAAGCACAGGCTCCAGCGGCCATGGCCCACAGGCCCAGCCACTCCGCAGCATGTGGGATCCTCCCGGACCGGGGCACGAACCCGTGTCCCCTGCATCCGCAGGCAGACCCTCAACCACTGCGCCACCAGGGAAGCCCTCTCATGATCTTTTGTATTTCTGCAGTGTCAGTTGTTACTTCTCCTTTTTCATTTCTAATTCTATTGATTTGAGTCTTCTCCCTTTTTTTCTTGATGAGTCTGGCTAATGGTTTATCAATTTGGTTTATCTTCTCAAAGAACCAGCTTTTAGTTTTATTGATCTTTGCTATCATTTCCTTCATTTCTTTTTCATTTACTTCTGATCCGATCTTTATGATTTCTTTCCTTCTGCTAACTTTGGGGTTTTTTTGTTCTTCTTTCTCTAATTGCTTTAGGTGCAAGGTTAGGTTGTTTATTCGAGACGTTTCCTGTTTCTTAAGGTAGGATTGTATTGCTATAAACTTCCCTCTTAGAACTGCTTTTGCTGCATCCCATAGATTTTGGGTCGTTGTGTCTCCATTGTCATTTGTTTCTAGGTATTTTTTTAATTTCCTCTTTGATTTCTTCAGTGATCACTTCGTTATTAAGTAGTGTATTGTTTAGCCTCCATGTGTTTGTATTTTTTACAGATCTTTTCCTGTAATTGATATCTAGTCTCATAGCGTTGTGGTCAGAAAAGATACTTGATACAATTTCAATTTTCTTAAATTTACCAAGGCTTGATTTGTGACCCAAGATATGATCTATCCTGGAGAATGTTCCATGAGCACTTGAGAAAAATGTGTATTCTGTTGTTTTTGGATGGAATGTCCTACAAATATCAATTAAATCCATCTTGTTTAATGTATAATTTAAAGCTTGTGTTTCCTTATTTATTTTCATTTTGGATGATCTGTCCATTGGTGAAAGTGGGGTGTTAAAGTCCCCTACGATGAATGTGTTACTGTTGATTTCCCCTTTTATGGCTGTTAGTATTTGCCTTATGTATTGAGGCGCTCCTATGTTGGGTGCATAAATATTTACAATTGTTATATCTTCTTCTTGGATCGATCCCTTGATCATTATGTAGTGTCCTTCTTTGTCTCTTGTAATAGTCTTTATTTTAAAGTCTATTTTGTTTGATATGAGAATTGCTACTCCAGCTTTCTTTTGGTTTCCATTTGCATGAAATACCTTTTTCCATCCCCTCACTTTCAGTCTGTATGTGTCTCTAGGTCTGAAGTGGGTCTCTTGTAGACAGCAAATATATGAGTCTTGTTTTTGTATCCATTCAGCCAATCTGTGTCTTTTGGTGGGAGCATTTAGTCCATTTACATTTAAGGTAATTATCGATATGTATGTTCCTATTCCCATTTTCTTAATTGTTTTGGGTTCGTTATTGTAGGTCTTTTCCTTCTCTTGTGTTTCTTGCCTAGAGAAGTTCCTTTAGCATTTGTTGTAAAGCTGGTTTGGTGGTGCTGAACTCTCTCAGCTTTTGCTTGTCTGTAAAGGTTTTAATTTCTCCATCAAATCTGAATGAGATCCTTGCTGGGTTGAGTAATCTTGGTTGTAGAATTTTTCCCTTTCATCACTTTAAATATGTCCTGCCACTGCTTTCTGGCTTGCAGAGTTTCTGCTGAAAGATCGCTGTTCACCTTATGGGGATTCCCTTGTGTGTTATTTGTTGTTTTTCCCTTGCTGCTTTTAATATGTTTTCTTTGTATTTAATTTTTGACAGTTTGATTAATATGTGTCTTGGCGTATTGCTCCTTGGATTTATCCTGTATGGGACTCTCTGTGCTTCCTGGACTTGATTAACTATTTCCTTTCCCATATTAGGGAAGTTTTCAACTATAATCTTTTCAAATATTTTCTCAGTCCCTTTCTTTTTCTCTTCTTCTTCTGGAACCCCTATAATTCGAATGTTGGTGCGTTTGATGTTGTCCCAGAGGTCTCTGAGTCTGTCCTCAGTTCTTTTCATTCTTTTTTGTTTATTCTGCTCTGCAGTAGTTATTTCCACTATTTAATCTTTCAGGTCACTTATCCGTTCTTCTGCCTCAGTTGTTCTGCTATTGATCCCATCTAGAGTATTTTTAATTTCATTTATTGTGTTGTTCATTGTTGTTTGTTTCATCTTTAGTTCTTCTAGGTCCTTGTTAAATGTTTCTTGCATTTTCTCTATTCTATTTCCCAGATTTTGGATCATCTTTACTATCATTATTCTGAACTCTGTTTCAGGTAGACTGCCTATTTCCTCTTCATTTGTTAGGTCTGGTGCATTTTTATCTTGCTCCTTCATCTGTGGTGTGTTTTTCTGTCTTCCCATTTTGCTTATCTTACTGTGTTTGGGGTCTCCTTTTTGCAGGCTGCAGGTTCGTAGTTCCCGTTGTTTTTGGTGTCTGTCCCCAGTGGCTTAGGTTGGTTCAGTTGGTTGTGTAGGTTTCCTGGTGGAGGGGACTAGTGCCTGTGTTCTGATGGATGAGGCTGGATCTTGTCTTTCTGGTGGGCAGGTCCACGTCTGGTGGTGTGTTTTGGGGTGTCTGTGGACTTATTATGATTTTAGGCAGCCTCTCTGCTAATGGGTGGGGTTGTGTTCCTGTCTTCCTAGTTGTTTGGCATAGGATGTCCAGCACTGTAGCTTGCTGGTCGTTGAGTGAAGCTGGGTGCTGGTGTTGAGATGGAGATCTCTGGGAGATTCTCGCTGTTTGATATTATGTGGAGCTGGGAGGTCTCTTGTGGACCAGTGTCCTGAAGTTGGCTCTCCCTCCTCAGAGGCACAGCACTGACTCCTGGCTGCTGCACCAAGAGCCTTTCATCCACACGGCTCAGAATAAAAGGGAGAAAAAGTAGAAAGAAAGAATTAGTAGAAGTAGAAAGACAGAAAGAAAGAAAGAAAGAAAGAAGGAAAGGAGGGAGGGAGGGAGGGAGGAAGGAAGGAAGGAGGGAAGGAAGGAAAAAAAGAAGAGATAAAGGAAAGTAAAATAAAGTAAGATAAAATATAATAAAGTTATTAAAATAAAAAAATAATTAAGAGAAAAAAAGAAAAAAAATTTTAAAAAGAAAAACAAAATGGACAGATAGAACCCTAGGACAAATGGTGGAAGCAAAGCTATACAGACAAAATCTCACACAGAAGCATACACATACACACTCACAAAAAGAGGAAAAGGGGAAAAAATAATAAATCTTGCTCTCAAAGTCTACCTCCTTAATTTGGGATGATTGGTTGTCTATTCACGTATTCCACAGATGCGGGGTACATCAAGTTGATTGTGGAGCTTTAATCCGCTGCTTCTGAGGCTGCTGGGAGAGATTTCCCTTTCTCTTCTTTGTTCTCACAGCTCCCAGGGGCTCAGCTTTGGATTTGGCCCCGCCTCTGCGTGTAGGTCGCCGGAGGGCGTCTGTTCTTCGCTTAGACAGGACGGGGTTAAAGGAGCCGTTGATTCGGGGGCTGTGGCTCACTCAGGCCGGGGAGAGGGAGGGGCACGGAGTGCGGGGCGGGCCTACGGCGGCAGAGGCCGCTGTGACGTTGCACCAGCCTGAGGCGCGCTGTGCGTTCTCCCGGGGGAATTGTCCCTGGATCCCGGTACCCTGGCAGTGGCGGGCTGCACAGGCTCCCCGGAAGGGGGGTGTGGACAGTGACCTGTGCTCGCACACAGGCTTCTTGGTGGCGGCAGCAGCAGCTTTAGCGTCTCATGCCGCCATGTTAGCCGCGGCTCGTGCCCGTCTCTGGAGCTCCTTTAAGCAGCGCCCCTAATCCCCTCTCCTCGCGCACCAGGAAACAAAGAGGTAAGAAAAAGTCTCTTGCCTCTTCGGCAGGTCCAGACTTTTCCCCGGACTCCCTCCCGGCTAGCAGTGGCGCACTAATCCCCTGCAGGCTGTGTTCACGCCAACCCCAGTCCTCTCCCTGTGCTGCGACCGAAGCCCGATCCTCAGCTCCCAGCCCCGCCTGCCCCGGCAGCTGAGCAGACAAGCCTCTCGGGCTGGTGAGTGCCGGTCGGCCCTGATCCTCTGTGTGGGAATCTCTCCGCTTTGCCCTCCGCACCCCTGTTGCTGTGCTCTCCTCCGTGGCTCCGAAGCTTTCCCCCTCCGCCACCCGCGGTCTCTGCCTGCGAAGGGCCTTCCTAGTGTGGGGAAACCGTTCTTACTTCGCAGCTCCCTCACACTGGTGCAGGCCCCGTCCCTATCCTTTTGTCTCTGTTTATTCTTTTTTCTTTTGCCCTACCCAGGTACGTGGGGGGTTTCTTGCCTTTTGGGAGGTCTGAGGTCTTCTGCCAGCGTTCAGTAGGTGTTCTGTAGGAGTTGTTCCATGTGTAAATGTATTTCTGGTTTATCTGTGGGGAGGAAGGTGATTTCCGCGTCTTACTCGTCCGCCATCTTCCCGGAAGCCTCCTATCATGCAGGTTCTTAAGGAATGGGATTTTTCTTTAAAAATCATCAGATGTTAATGTGTTTTAAAAAGCCATGTCTTAATTTATCTTACAGCTTAACTGTTATTTTACTAGAGGGAATAAATATATTTTCTTCTGACTATAGACACTCAGACCAATTGCTTTTTTTTTTTAATTTTCATTGGCGTATAGTTGATTTACAATGTTGTGTTAGTTTCAGGTGTACAGCCAAGTGAACCAGTTATACATCTACATATATCCACTCTTTTTCAGATTCTTTTCCCATACAGGCCATTACAGAGTACTGAGTAGAGTTCCCTGTGCTATACAGTAGGTCCTTATTAGTTATCTATTTAATATATAGTAGTGTGTATACGTCAATCCCAATCTCCCAGTTTACCCTTCCCCCCCTTCCCCCCAGTAACCATAAGTTTTCTACATCTGTGACTCTTTCCATTTTGTAGATAAGTTCATTTGTATTATTTATTTATTATTTTTTGGCCACAGTGTGTGGCATGTGGGATCCTAGTTCCCTGACCAGGGATCAAACCCATGTCCCCTGTGTTGGGAGTGTGGCATCTTAACCACTGGACTTCCAGGGAAGTCCCTGTACCTTTTTTTTAGATTCCACATACAAGCAATATCATATGATATTTGTCAGACCGATTGCTTTTTGGGCTCATTCCTAGTTTTGATAGAGACTCCATTACCATTCCCTTTTAATCTGCTCTGACATGTAAACATGCATCCAGTTAATCTAAACGTTGTATCAGACTATTAAAGAATAAATTAAACAGAAAAGGGGCTAAAATCATAGCCCCATTTCCTGCTGTTTGAGATTGTAATCTTCTGTAGGAAGGTAATGTTTGCCCACAATAATATTAAAATACAAGCTTCACAAAAGTGTTGATAGCTGGGAAATCCATGTTTGATTATATTATCTAACCTTAGCTGGTACCTCTCTATAGGAGCAATCAGTGACAGCTTCAAACTGTCCTACATTACTTGTGTTTTTTCAATCTATAAGCTTAAAAAAGGCACAGGGGTAGGTAATAATAGAGGTAATCCAAAGGAGTATTGGGGAAAATCTTCATTTGGTGGTGCTTCATCCTATCTATTTATGACACTTTGCAATTACTCAAATCTCTGGCTCAGGAGAACTGTGAAAACATTGACAGTGTAAATGCATTATTGAATGGGAAGGCTATTATGGCAGAGACTGTCACGTGCTCACCCAAAACTCATTTTCTCATTTCCCAGGCATACTGGTTGACATTTCCAGCCTCCTTTGCAGTCAGGTGTGGCCATGTGACTAAGTTGTAGCCAATGGTGTGTGAGCCCATGTACTGTGTGACACTTCCAGGCCTGGCCCATAATAACCTCTAATGGATGAGCCTCCATGCTCTTTCTCTTTCCTGCTTGATCCAGAAGAGCATCCTTGGAAGCCATGAGTTTCCAAGATGGTGGAGCCATAATATGGAAGCCTGTTTGTGATCCTCATCCTCTGACGAGAACCAGCTATTTTGCACTTTACTTTAGTAAGAATTAGACTTCAGTTGGGTCAAATGAGACTTTGGGGTTGTATCCATAACAGCTGCTAATGTTACCCTAATTAATATAATTACGAAATAGAAAGTGATTTGTCTTGTATAATCACACACGCAGAGACACATTATTTTAGTTCCTCTGTAAACAAGCCATGATGATGGCAGAGAAGGTAACAGCTAAAAATAGTTTGAAGTTAAGCACAGCTGGGGACTGAGATACTACTCAGAGGAAACAATTATCTATAGGATCTAAGAAGTAGCATAAAGTAGTGGTTAAGTATGAGGGGTCTGGGGCCAGACTGGTTGGGTTCCAGTCCTGCCTCTGCTATTTGTTATCCGTGTGACCTTGAACAGATTATCCAAACTTTTCTTGCCCCAATTTCCTCAACTGTAAAGTGGAAATAATAATAATGATAATAGTATGTATGTACTTCACAGGCATCTTGTCAAATTTAAATGAAATAATATATATAAAATGCTTCCAGCAGTGCCAGACAAAGTAAGCACTGGGCAAATGTTATATTACTATTATTAGCAAGTAAGAACCATGTGTCAGGCAAGGACCCAGAATCCAGAGATGAGGAGAGAGCGTTTGGGTGTAGAGACTCAGGTCACGATGGCCGCTCTGTCTTCTGGCTAACACCACCCATCACTGACACGCTTCCCATCTGAGTAGATAAAATGATAGAGTACCTCAAATTACTGCAAAGAATGTCCCTCCTTCCTGCTCATCTGCCATGGGCGTGTCTTGCCTTGTATAAGGACTCCTTCCTTTGTCAGCACCAAGTAGCAGGTTATATACACATCTGTCTTCCTTTTTCCTCTCAAATCCCTTCTGTCCTCCATGTCTTCAAGGTGGAGAAGCAAAAGAGCTATTTAGCCGCAAACCTCTGCCATTGTTTATTATTGGTTCTATCTCTGGCTAGCCCTGGGGTAAAAATGAGCTACCTTAAGGACAACTTGAGTGATGAAATAGAATTCTATTTAAGGTCACTAGCATATTGAATCTTTAAGCGAACTATAGAATTGAGAGATCCAGGCTAGCAATTTGCTAAGTAAAAAATAGGCATAGAGATTTTTAACTCATATTTTAAAACTGTGGTAAAATATACATAACATAAATTTAACACTCTAAATATTTTTAAGTGCACAATTCAGTGGCATTAAGTACATTCACAATGTTGTATAATTATTACCACTATCCATCTCTAGAATTCATTCATCATCCCCTATGTAAACTCTGTACCCATTAAATAATTCCCATTCCTCCTTCCCCTACCCCTAGCAATCCCTCTTCTACTTTTTGTCTCAATAAATTTGCCTATTCTAGGTACCTCATATAAGTGGAATAATACAATATTTATCCTTTTGTGTCTGGCTTAGTTTGCTTAGCACAATGTTTCTAAGGTTCATCCCTGTTGAAGCATGTATCAGAATTTCCTTCCTTTTTGTGGTTGAATAATATTCCGTTGTGTGTATATATACCACATTTTGTGTGTATATATACCACATTTTGTTGACCTACTCATCTGTTGATGGATACATGGACTGTTTCCATCTTTTGGCTGTTGTGAAGAATGCTGCTATGAACATGAATGTACAAGTATGTGTTTGAGTCCCTGTTTTCAGTTCTTTTGGGTGTATGCATAAGAGTGGAAATACTGGTAATTCATGTTTTTAAATAGGAGATTTCTACATGTGTCTCATTAACCAGAACTGTGTCACATGATGTCTCCTTACTGCAAGGGGATGAGGTGGGGTTGAGAACATGAGGTTTTAATTTTTCCCCCAGCCTCTGTAGTAGAGAAAGGCAAGAAGATGTGGACTGGAAAAAAATGATGAGTGAATCCGCCTATGGTATCCACCACAATGTACGTCCTAGGAGATGAATCTAGAACTGAGATTTTGTACTCCCACAGCAGGCAATATGGATAAGAATTGGTTTCCTATGGTAACTATAATGTTGTTGGTATTCTATAAATTCAAATGCAATGCTGTCCCTTTCTCCTGGATCCCGTTTTGAATGATTTTATGACTTACAGGAGCTGCCTCATCTAGTTTCAGTGGGACTTTAGATAAATCTGCTTTTGATAGGTAATTACCCATGGTTTGGTTTATATAAAATAGGCTTTCCAACAGAAGGGGGGCACTCAACTGTAGATAAAGATAATTAAATGATAATTAAAATTGGGTTGTTTAGCAATAACAATACAAATGGGGAAGGGGCAAGATGGCATCTTGGAAAGGAAATCATTCTATTAGAATACTCAACTAGAAAATACAACTAGTTCTGTTTAAAGATTACTATTCAAAGATTATTGTTCAATTACTCCAACATTAGCTGTTTGATTTACCCAAGGACGCTCATTTATCACCAGAAGTTTGGGAATAGGATCTAGCCATAGCATTTGTAGACACTAGACGTTCAGAAAGATGATTTATCCTTATCTTAGATATAAATTTTAAATTTCCATTATTAAGGAGGAAATCACCAAGGTGACAATCTTATCAATGATGGATTCAAGAATGATATGAAGGATGGGAAGATCAAAGCATGAGTTAGGCATTTTGAACTTGTCTGACACATACGTAGCTAAAGAAAGAGGAGGAGTATGGTGTTAGGATACAATTTCAGATGCATGTAATAGAGCCCCCAAATAAGCATGGGTTGAACAAGAGAGAAGTTTGTTTCTCACTTGTGAAAATGATCCACGGCAGGTATAGTGGCTCTTCTCCAAGGATCATCTAGGGTCCTTGGCTCCTTCTCTCCTGTTTCTTTGCCATTCCAAGCAGCAGAATGGAAGCAGAGGAAAGAGTGAAGGGATGACACATCCCTTACCTTTTAGAGTGTGACCAGAAGTCAATCCTCACTGTGCCCAGGATTTAGACATATAGTCATACCTCACTGCAAAGGATTCTGGGAAATACAGTTTTTATTCTGATGGCCATATGTCCAGCTAAAAATCAGGGGTACTATTATTTTTAAAGGAGAGAGTGGATTTTGAAATACGATGAATAATCTTGCTACCATAAAAGTGTTTCTATTATAGAAAATATAACAATTACTTTAAAGGAATTTGAAAATTTTGGAGTCAGAGGAGATCTTGGGTTTGTGCAGAAGCGAATCCTTCCCATCCTCTTGACAGATTAGTAATCTGTTCTTCTTTATGAGTTTTGGGGCTTTAAAGTGCATGGCCAGAGCCAGCTATTGCCCTGCATTAGCCATTATCCTGAGCAAGACAGGCTCCCAAATAATTATACTACCATAGGAGACACAGAACATGCTCTCCTTCTGACTGCACGTACCACTGCAGACTGGATTAATTCTGTTACCGCCAATTATTTTCTGTGTAGAGGATGGCAGCCACGTCCTTCCTCTGTAAACTTTACCTGTACCTACTCACCATTCTAATGTGATGCACAGAAAAGTAGTCAACAGAAAAACTAGTACACAACCATGGCACAGGAGGTGCTGTAGGGAAAGGAATCAGTGGGTCGTTTGGAGAGAAAAGTTTTCTATGGAGCCTTGGCATGGCCGTGAAGAGAGAGAGGGCTATAAGGGAGGAAGGTAAGCAAGAGAGGGGAAGACAACTGATCATGAGCAGAAGGAAGTGTTTCCCTCTCCCTAGTGGAAGTGAAGAATGACTCTCACACATCAGAGGAATTGAGACAGGCATACCTCCGAGGGGGCAGAGACAACTAACCTAACTTAAAGGAAACTTAACAGTGGAGCAACGCTAGGGAATTACAGCAGGAACGGGGGTAACGAATGTGCTGCAGCGCGCAGGAATTCTAAATGGAAACCTCCGCACAGTCAGTCTTTATAACATCCAGCATTCTTCAACCCCTCTGAGACATCTGGTCCACCGACCTCAGCTCCCTTCCCCACTTCCCCAAAGCCCTCCTTGTGCCCCTACTTCCCACCTTGCTCAGTTTGGATTCCATGGTTCAATCCCTGAAATCACACCCTTACATAGTATTCAATCTACCTGCCCCTCTCTCCATATTTCCCTGGCAAAACCTCAACTCTGATGAAGCCTAACAGACACACCCAACTCCCTGCCTGCCCCCGAGGAGCTGGATGTGGCTGAGGGAAGCCCACAGTGGAGCCCACTCTGCTGAAGCTCCAGGGCCTGCAGCCTCGCCCAGCTGTCCTGTACATCACCAGGGTCAGCTTAGTCTCTTTTTCTGAAAGAGAGTAACTGAAATTAACCAGAAAGTTATGAGCTCTGCTCAGTATTTCATTAAGTAATGGGAAAATGAAATTCAACTGGAAAATGATTGAAAGCAATGATTAAAAAAATTAAAACTGCTGTTTGTGTTTCACTGAGTCTAGACATCTTAGTAAGTCAGTTGTGTCTATACTTCTCTCTTTTTCATATCTTGTTCTCTTTATTTTTTTAAAAAAGTTAAATGTATTTTTATCAAAGTGATACATATAAGTAGTTTTAAAAAGTCGTATAACTAATTCTAAACATTTAAAAAAATTTTAACAATCAGTTTTACAAGGCTTATAATAAAGAAATTATCCAATTTCTTTCTGAGGGGATATATATATATTTTAGAAAAGATGGAGATAAAGAAAGCCTAAAACAACAGTAAAAAAACCCCCAAAAAACAGTTGCCTCTGATGGGAGGAAATTTGGTAATTTAGTTGTTTTAAGCCTTGTGAACTGTTTGATTTTTAAAAACATATATATATATATTTCTTGATTTTCCAGTTTTATATATTATTCGTTGACTTCTTATTGTAAAGATGAAGAATTACTTTTTTAAACCTGTTTCTCTTCCTACCATCCTCTCAATATATATCTATTACAATTTTAGTTCAATCAATATTCATTGTTATTGTGACTAGTAAATAGTCATAACTGAGCCTTTTACTGTACTATGAGTGTGTTTCCTTTCTTGTACAATCTGTTTTTCTGAGTCATTTCCTCATTTTTTCCTTTGCTTGGTTTTCTCTGTACTTAATAACAATTTATCCCCAAACTCTGCTAGAAGTATAAGGCAGCTAATATGTGTTTCATTTCTTTTTCTTGGAAACATCCTTCTTGGAGTTCTCCACTCTCGTACTCCAATCTGAGCTTGTTGCTCTCTAGGCCTGCTGCATGGATGTCATTCTGGGATGTCCCTTTGTTCTCCTCCAGGGAATTTCTTCTAGGCTTCCTGTGTTGGGTTCCTTGACTCTTGGGTCCCTCTTTCTTGGTTTAGCTTCTTGTTTTGATGGAGTACATCCCCCAGTACCTTTCTAACAAGGTATGCATAGGTGGTAAATTGAGACTTTGTTCATTGGAAATACTCTTTATTTTACTCTCATGTTTGATTTGGTTCTCCCAGTGCAGAGTTCCTGTGGTTCATCCTCTCTAGGCTAATAGTCTTTTTTTTTTTTTTCAGGCTAATAGTCTTTGGATTTGATGGTGGAGGGCCAGTCACCCAGCTCTGTGGGGGCAGAGGAGGGAGTCTAGGAGACTTTTTCTTCTTCAGGAGACTTTCACTCATTCCTGCTTTTAGCTCCTTCTAGCACCTTCATAAGTACCTGGTACCTTCAATTCCTGAGCCTTTCTGAGCCTTCCTCATTTGGCATGAATGAGACCACTTTTTTGTTCCTCCAGACTATAGTTACCTAGCTTTCCATTTTCTTCATGTTGCTAGGTTAGTTACCACTCATCTCTCTGCTTTCCAGGTTTTAAAATTTTGTTGACATCTCTCATATGCTCTCATCACCTCTCCTAGTCTCTCTGTTCCATAGTTTTATGTAATTAAAACCCTTTATTGTCATTTTAATGGGAATTCAAAAGGGAACAGAAGTGCAGGTATTCAGTCCTCCATTCAGCCTGGAATTCTCGATCCTCTCAACCCACTCCAAATTTTGTCCTCGTCATTTTGCTGAAACTGTTCTTATCAAGAGTAAAACCTTGCCTAATCCAGTGGTCGATTCTCAGTCTTTATCTTACTTGAACTCTCAATAGAATTTGGTACAATTAATTGCCTCTCCTTTTTGCATCACATCCTCCTGTCCTTCTTGCTACCTCTTGGTCTCCATTTCTGCTTCTCTTTCTCACCTCTAGGTCTGTAGGCTCCATCCTCTACCCCTCCTCTCCTCTTCTCTATTTATAGTCTCCTGGGTGACATGCAGTCCTGTTGGATTAAGTACCATCTACATGCCAATATTTTCCAAATATATATCTTCAGTTCCAATCTCTGCAACACCCTGGATCTCCACACTTACATAACTCCATTTGTCTATCTGACATTTCCAGTTGGGGGTCCAATAGGCATCTCAAATTGGACCTCTTCAATGTAGAACTTGAGTTTATCCTTCAAGCCTGCTCCTCCTTCCATCTTCTCCATCTCAGTGTATTCACCCAGATTTTGCTCAGATTGAACACTCAAGAATCATTGTTGATTATTCTATGTCCCTTATACCCATGTCAATCTAACCACAAGTTATAGCAATTCCATCTTCAAAATATATCCTGGTCAGAGAACCTCTCATCACTTCCCCTTGCTGATCCAAGTCATCCCCCATCTCTCATTTGGATCCCTAAAATAGCCTCCTGTCTTCTGGCCTTTCTGCCATCATTCTTGCTTTCCACCTACACCTACAGTCTATTTTCTGCATAGCAGCAAGAATGTTCTATATAAAAAGCAAGTCAGCAATGTCACCCCTACTCACAACCATCCAATGGTGTCCATCACACTTCGAACAAAGCCCCCTCCTTACCAAGGTTGACACAAGGTTGACACGAACTGGCTTCCACCTCCCTCTTCATCTCACTCTCACTCTGCTCTGGCCACACTGGCTTCCCTGGTTATCCCATCTAAGATAAACCTCATCAGTCTCCATCCCCTTAGAAAGCCACCTGCTTCCCAAAGTTCCCATGCCTCTGGAAACAGATCTTCTCAGTGGTGACCCCTGCGGGGGGGGCTTGCCATGGGGGTGGGAGTGGCCATAATATTTGGCCCTGAATATCCCACCAAACAGGAGGGAGAGTGGCTAGAAAATGTTGTAGTATGATAAATATTGATAGATATAATCCACATAACTCTCATAAACAAAAGCTATTTGGGGTTCTCAATAATTTTTAAGAGTGTTAAGGAGTCCTGAGACCAAACAGTTTGAGAATCACTGTGATAGACAGAGCCTGGGGTGGTGGAGGAATTTATGTATTATGGGATCTGTGCAAAAAAAATCGGTGCTATTCAGCTGGGTGTGCCATGGGCACGGGTGCAAGCTGGCTCTCTGGGCAGAGTCACGACATGACTCCAGGGAGGCATGAGACCTGAGCCTGAGAAGAACCTCAGGGACTTTGGGAATCTGGCCGCCGGCCATCTCCCTTGTAATGGGGCCGGCAGCTGATGCCTTGCCCTCAGGGGGCAGTGTTGGCCAGTGCCACTCACTGGTAGGAGGCTTCTTTCTATTCTTTGAACCCCAGAAAGACTCGTCTGGGGGTTCCTCCTCTCACTCCCACTCTTACAAACAGAAGCCTCCCATTAGGAGACTGGGCAGTTAGAGTTGTCTGTAACAGCAGCTACGAGAAGCAGAAAACCCTAAGCCCTAGTGTCCACCCCAGTCTCCTCATGCCAGTGTCTAGGGCACTGCATGGTTATGGCTTGGTTTATCCTGACAGAATCTTGGGAGACATGGGGCCAGGAGCCCAGGAAGCTGGATCACTCCCCAGCTGAGCTGCTGAGGCTCCGTGTGACGTGATGGCATCTGCCGGACCACACAACAAATTGTTCCCTGGGTGTAGCTGCCTCACCTCGACAGTCTGTCAGCCGCATTTACCGGGAACCCGCCAGCAATGTGAATCGGTAGGCGATCCAGGCATTGAAGTAGCAGTTCCCAGGAGGTAAGGGCCAAGTTACCTATCTATCAAATCTTGTCTCTCTGCTGACATCTGGAAAAACTAGGTGACACCCACACACCTGAGGCCTGGGCAGGAGCCCAGTTAAAGGTTGCAGTTTTTCTTTAGTTACTTTCTGACCTTGGAGTTGGAGAGTGTCCATATTAGGCTTTGCTTCTGATCAAACTGCAGGAATGTTCCAAGGTCTAAGCGTTTGGAAGTGAACGTAGGTGAGTGCGCATACACGTGTATTACACGTTTTGTTGGGTCACTTACAGTGCGACCTAAGGTTGAACCCTGGGCAATGACTGATCACTGAGCACTCACTTAATTCCACAGGCAGAAGCAGCCTGTCCAGAAAGAACCCCGAACATGCCACTGGATAAAGGTTTAAATGGGCTTTCTGCCTGTGAATTGCATTCGATAGTTGCAGCCCATGGCAGGAATCCACACAGCTCACAGCTCACAGGAGATCTGTGCGGCCCTGGGGTGTTGCAATGTCACTGTCTGGGTAAGTGGCAGCCAGGACGTGGGGCTTGGTGATTATTTTTGGTTCGGTTTGTTTCTAGCTCAGAAGAAAGACTATATATAACATTGAGAGAGGCATAACTTATAGATTGTCAAGGTTGGTACTAACAGTGAATGATATACTAATATACGTTACATGGAACCACAGGCTTGCAAGAGCAATGCTCACGCACTAGATGAAAGGATAAATCTTCTGTTGTGTAATGGGAAAAGAAAGCTGGCAATGTAAATGCAGTCTTAATATTTTTTTTCCAGCACTGCATGTGTAATTAGGCATTCAGTTACTTCCTCATCTAAGGAAATTTGACTTTAATGGGAGCTTATGTGGCTAACAATGGATGGAGTCTTTTGAAAATGTAGGGGTGAGGATGGGAAGGTATTAACTCTTAAAATAGATTATTGCCTTGGCCTTGAAACAAACAAAACAAAACAAACAACCCCCCCCCCCCCCGCCCCCCTGCCCCGCCACACACATGCAGTACCCATCTGCCAGAAATATACGCTATGTGGATAGATGCTAGACTCATTTTCTGAGCCTTAGAAATTAAGCCAGGAACAGAATGGTCAGAGAATTTTTGTCTCCTAATGTTTTGGTCATTTAAGGCTCCCCTCCAAAAGGGCTTCTGCTTAATAAATGCAGTTGCATTGGTGTCTGTAAATTGCACAGTTTATGATGCAGTCTCATGATGTCTTGAGAAACTAAGGCATAACCTTGGGTAAATCCAAAGTCACCATTAGGAAGAGAAAGTTTCAACCACATAGTTTAAGTACAGCTGATATAATAGAAGCAGTCGGGAATTCCCTGGCGGTCCAGTGGTTAGGGCTGCACACTTCCACTGCAGGGGCACGGGTTCTATCCCTGGTCAGGGAACTAAGGTCCCGCAAGCAGCACGGCGCATTAAAAAAAAAAAAAAAAAGCTAAAGAAAAAATAGTAGAAGCACTCCCCATCCACTTTCCCTGCCCCCAAACTCCCAGAGAATCATTGGGAACAGCTAGGAGCATTAACAGCCTGACCAGGGTGAGTGCCAGATGTGACAGCACTAAAAATGTTTGCTGGTGCCATGGTGGAAAGGGTTAAGAAATAAAGGCAGAAACCGAGTTTAAAGATTGTAGACCACGGACAGTCCTCAAAGGCAGCCACTCACTTCCGAAGCCCCAGCTCCCCCTGCATGGTTCATCCCGGGGGGTAATCTTTCAGAGGACATAGTCTTAGAAAGCCAAACTGAGTCACCCCCATAGTATCTTTAGCTTAAACGGCCAGGATCCCTACAGGATTCCAATTCATGGGGCTTAACAGCCTATTAGGGAAAGGAATTCTTTCTCACCGATAGTAATTTAAAAAATTTTTTTGGAATAAATTATACTTACTGTTCTTCTCCTGGCATTTTACAGAAAATATGTTGAGCTGTCAAAAGGGGGCATCCTTGCTTTTCCAGACAAATGAACAGTTTGAGTTTGCTTTTTAGAGAAGCCTCTGTAGGAGTGGTAGGCGGCAGCAGAGCTTGTAGTGATTCTTAATGCAACAGGTGTGCTACTCAGGACACACCTGGGGGCACGGACCCTGGTATCTACAACCTGGCTCCTCCAAACATGGCCATGGGCCAGCAGCATCAGTATCACCCGGGATGTAGGATCTCAGCGCAGCCCAGACCTTCTGGATCAGAATCTGCATGTAACAAGGCCCTGGGCGGTCAGTGAGCACCTTCAGCTTTGAGAAGCTCTGCTCCACAGCCATATTTCTCAAACTTCCCTGGAACAAGAATCACCTGGTGGGGTGGGGGGGCAGGGTGAGGGTGGGAGGAGTCTTGTTAAAACAGTTTCCTGAGCTTCCAACTTTCACTTACTAACCCAGAATTTTCAGCAGAGAGATCTGGTAATCGGCATGTTTAACAAACGTCCCAGGTGATACTAGGCCTGAGTGACATGTGAGGAACACTACAAGGTACTTTTATATTTTGAAGGAAATACATAGTGATCTAAAAAAGAAACTGCTTTCTCCAGAATACATCTTTATTTTGACAAGGTGCAGTCTCCCTTTTCCTTCCCACTGCTACTCTTTTTTAAAAATATATAAATTTCTTTATTTGTTTTTGGCTGCGTTGGGTCTCTGCTGCTGCATGCGGGCTTTCTCTAGTTGCGGCAAGCAGGGTGCTACTCTTCGTTGTGGTGCGCAGGCTTCTCACTGAGGTGGCTTCTCTTGTCTGTGGAGCACGGGCTCTAGGCACACGGGCTCAGTAGCTGTGGCTCGCGGGCTCTAGAGTGCAGGCTCAGTAGTTGTGGCGCACAGGCTTAGTTGCTCCGCGGCATGTGGGATCTTCCCAGACCAAGGATCGAACCCCTGTCCCCTGCATTGGCAGGCGGATTCTTAACCACTGTGCCACCAGGGAAGCCCCCCACTGCTACCGTTGAAAATACAATGCTAAGGGTGGGGAAGTTGGAAGTGGAGGGGTAGCGTCAGAACCGCGTGTAGCAGGAGAGGCTGGGGGAAGAGGCTCCGGTGCCCTGTGACGCTGCGGGCACCGAGGTTGCCAGCAGAGGGCAGCAAAGCATGCCCTGCTGCAGGGACCGGTGGCGTGAGTGTGGACCGACCAGAAAGACTTACTTCTGGGACTTTCTGGAGCTGTTGGTGGACCTCAGGTCTGGCTGGACTGACACTATGTTGGTCAAGTCAATGGGTTGTCAGTAGACACCAGCTGGGTCTGAATGGGAGCCAGGTGAGGACTGAATCCACGTTGTCCAGTAGAAATAGAATGTGAACCACACTGATGATTTTAACTTTTCTGGAAGCTGCATTAAAAACAAAATAAAGCAAAACAAATGAACAAAATGGGTGACATTAATTTTGATAACATATTTAACCCAATATATCTAAAATATGATCATTTGACATGTAATCAGTATAAAATGATTAATGAGATAGTTTACATTTTTTCCCCCTGTATTAACTCTTTGAAATCCAGTGTGTATTTTACACTTGAAGCACATGTCAGTTTGGACCAGCCACATTGCAAGTGCTCAGTATCTACACGTGGCTAGTGGCTACGGTGCTGGACAGCCCAGGTTTGAGTTGTTGAAGAGCTGAGGGAAAATGATAAGGCTGGGGGTGAAGGAGAGATTAGAACCAGAAACAGGGAATCTGGCCTAGGGACAGATTCTTGTTTCATCCATGATCAAATATTCACTGAGGGGCTACATTTCAGTTCTTTATTGAGGACCTACTATATACCAGGAGTTGGGCTGAAGCCTGGAGATACATAAACCATTGAACACAGTCTCTGATGCTGAGGACCCGGGTCCAGACTAGTGAGGAGGTAGCCTGTTTCCAGAATCTTTCAGATCCCCGTGGCACACACTGCAGCAAATTTCTGAGCAGGCACTGGGTGGACCCCGAGACAAATTGTTTGACCCACCCTGGGGGCGAAGCTCTGAATAACAACTAAGTCAAATTGGTTTTGTTTTGTTTTTTTCCTTCTTATAATCATTTCCAGGTTTACTCAGAAGTTGTTTGAAACACACATGTGTTTGGTCTGGAGAAAGAAAATCTGGCTGAGGTGAAAATCCCTGAGCTGGCTCTAAGATTCCCTGAAAGGAAAAGCCAATGCATCATCAGCTAACACAACACAGGAATCCCATCTCGGGCATCCCCTGACCTTTTACCAGGGGTGTGCCCACAACATTCAAGGTCTCTTATTCCCCCAGCAGCGCTGTTCTAGGTTAATGCTATTTTGGGAATGTGGTTCTTCATTTCAGTGTGAATTTCCTCATCTTTCTGCACAAATTGAGTGAAATCCTTAGTGCATTTTTTTTTCTTAGATGGATGGAAGCTAAAAGAGAATGGAAGGCCTCCAGCTGTTTGAGGCTCTGTCCTCAACGACAATCAAAATTCTCCATCTTTTCTTGTTCTTGGCACTTTCTGATTGAAATAAGATTCTAGCATTTATCTGCACCTGCAATTTTGACAAGAAAGGAAAATTTAAAAGACAAGTGAAAGAATTCTCTGAGGGAAGTCAATGAGTCGACAGTAGTCAGATGCCTGCAAATCTCTTTTTGCATTCCTCCGTCAATTAAGCTACAGTCACATATTGGAGAGCAGAACTTAAGTCTGTGAGTGGAAATGCAAAAATGTGCGTCGATCAGTAGCAGGAACCTTCCTTTGGAGCGAATATTACTTGGAGAGCAGCTGATGATCCATTTGGCATTGAAATGGGGAGGATTTTGAGTCAAAGAGGCCACTTTAAATTATAGATCTGAGTTTAGTTGAAGGTCAGACTTACCTTGCATGAATAAAATCTTCAGAGATTTTGGAATATACTCAGAAAATGCAAACTATCTTGAGCACATAAGCATTTCCTTCAGAGGATAAAAGCAGTTTAATTTTATTGCCCTCTGCATAATTATTGACCATATTAGCATAGGAGATACCGACAAGGAAGGCAGAACAGCGATCTGATGACCTCTTTGATTCTCAGCAGCTAAAACCATGAGCTTTGGCAGAAAGTTACTTGGAGACCAGGGAAGGTTGGTAAGGGAATGTGGTAGTAGCCAGTAATTTTACTGGGACTCAACAGATGGCAAAATTACCCACTGAGAGGTGAAAGATTATTTACCCAATCTCATATGACATAAATAGTCTCTCAGCTCCAGGAATTTGGGGACCATCTATAGCATCATATTGATGATTTGGTTATCTGGATTCCTCTGTAATCTGACTCAAAGCTTCCTGGCAGCCAAGATGAAGAGGGAAATGTAGTGAGTTACAAACTTGTCACTTGGGAAGAAGAAATGTAGCTCAGCTCTCAAAGGAAACTCAAAAGGGACATTCATAGGAAGTACTCTAAACATTAAAACTATTTGATTCATGGCTGTAATATTCTTTCCAAAAGCTACTGGCTCACCTTGCAGATTTATGATTAGTATTTAGGAAAGTGTAAATGCACTTCAAAGGTTTGCAAACCTGTTAATATGAATTAACTTCTTTTCTCAACTCCTCCCCCGATGCTAATCTAAAGCCTACTTTTTTTTCCCCATGGCTTGCTGTGTTAATTGGATTACAGAGATAATCCCCCTCCCATAAAAAGTAATCTCTGCAGGTTTTGGAATCTACATTCTGCTGCATTTTGTAGGATTATCTCTCAAAGGCAACAGATTAGAAGCACTGGTTGGTGCAAATACGCTGAAGTCTGTGCTGTAATCCCTTCCAGTGAAGATGGGGCCTGGGGAGGCTCGGAGGTTATAAATGAATGAAAGAATGCCAGATTAGCAGTCTGAACACCTGAGTCCTAATCTCAGTATTGCCACTAATTAGTAGTGTAATTTATGGCAAGTCACTTTACTTCTCTGAGACTCAATTTTTTGTGCAAAATGAGGAGATAGTACTAGATCAACATTTCACAAAATTTGGTCCAAGGAAAACTGGTGCTTCAAAATGTTAATAGATATCCCATGAATGAAGAATTGGAGATCAAGTAGATTTGGGGAAATCTGCATACCATCATCATCTCTCTTTAGAGTAGCGGTCCCCAACCTTTTTGGCACCAGGGGCCGGTTTCGTGGAAGACAGTTTTCTCACGGACGGGGTGGGGGTGGGAGGGGAATGGTTCAGGCGGTAATGCGAGCGATGGGGAGCGGCAGATGAAGCTTCAGTCGTCTGCCACTCACCTCCTGCTGTGCGGCCCAGGGTTTGGGGTCCCCTGCTTTAGAGCACCATGATGCCCATTAGCATATAACGTGATTCTTAAGAGTTGTGCAGTGAAGAAATGCTCTTATATATTTATGTGTGTGTATGAGTGTGTGTATACATATGATGTATTTTACATATATTATATATACAAGTATTTTTTAATGTGGGAGTTTTCAAACTTATTTTGGCTATAGAACCCCTTTTTTTTTTCTAAAGAAAACTTATTAAGTTCTAGAATATGGATGGTAAATGTTGAACTAGATCAGAGGCTCAAACTTTCTGTTTTCAGGACTCTAAAAAATTATTGAAGACTCCAAGGAGCTTGTATTTATGTGAGTTATTCTACTGTTACTTATCATATTATACATTAAAAAGGCTACATTAAAATATTTACTTATTAATTCAGTAAATATAACAATAATAAATACATTGCCTATTATTATAAATAACATTTTTTAAAAAAGTAACTATATTTGGGAATTCCCTGGTGGTCCAGTGGTTAGGATTCTGCACTTCCACTGCAGGGGGCCAGTGTTTGATCCTTGTTCGGGGAACTAAGATCCCACAAATCGCGTCGTGTGGCCAAAAAAAAAAAAGTGACTATATTTGCAAAACCAAAAATTATTGAGAAGAGTAGCATTGTTTTACATGTTTGCAAATATCTTTAATGTCTGGTTTGATAGGAGGCATCTGAATTCTTACATCTGCTTCTGCATTTAATCTGTTGTGATATGTTGTTTTGCTGAAGCATATGAAGAAAATCCAGCTTTATGGGATTGGAAAGGGGAGAATTCTAATATATGTGGAAAGGATATCAATGAACTTTTCAGACTTTTCCCACTAAAATCCATCCATCTATCTTATACTAGAAATGAATTGTTTACTCACACATGATTTTTTATTTTTAAAATAAATTTATTTATTTTTGGCTGCATTGGGTCTTCATTGCTGCACGTGGACTTTCTCAAGTTGTGGCAAGCGGTTGGCTGCTCTTCGTTGTGGTGCGCGGGCTTCTCATTGCGGTGGCTTCTCTTGTTGCGGAGCACAGGCTCTAGGCATGCAGGCTTCATCAGTTCTGGCACACGGGCTTAGTTGCTCTCAGGCGTGCGGGATCTTCCCTGACCAGGGCTCGAACCCGTGACCCCTGCATTGGCAGGCAGATTCTTAACCACTGTACCACCAGAGAAGTCCCTCGCACATGACTTTATAATGTCATGTGTTCATGATTTGGAAAATATTGGTTCACTGATTTATGCAGATCTTCCAATTGATGACACATTCCATCACACAATACCAAATATAAAATATCAAAAAAATCACATTTGTTACTATCACCACAAAGCTATCAGAAAGGTTTTTAGGTATCGGGAAGCTGTCAAGCTCACCATGGCAGGTACAGGTTTTTCAAACTTCAAAATTTTAGTTGAAAGCTCGAGTTTTATCATTGGCAACAAATACTGTCAATTGTTTTCCTTGAAGTAGCAGTCTCACTTAATTATTTTTGAGATGTCTGCCTCACACCCAAGTCTGTAGAACCACAGTTTGTCAGTTGTTCTTTCAAATAAAAATGACGTTGCATGATAAAATCGGCCGGTTCAGCTCACAACTCAACAATTGCACAAGTGCTTTTGCTCAGGATCCTCGTGCCGGGAACGCAGCTGGTGTGCTTTATGTACTTGCCATCTTGTCTCGTAGCATGTTAACTCAAGGGTCAAGATTCAATAAAATTAATAATTTTTACTGTTTCATTAAGGACATTCTTAAGGGACACTGGCTCTTTTCTTTTTAACTGCTACAGTGTAATGGTGACAAATACAATGACACAGTGGTGCCACTCCTTTGATTCATGCTAAGGCACCAGCAGTTTTATCTGCTGTTGCTTTTGTGTCATTAGTGCCAATTCATCACAGTGAAAAAGACATACAGAGTCTTAGTAATATTATGAAATAAACGTTGACCTCTCAGGTGCCCCTAAAAAGGTCTTGGGGACCCCCGGGGGTCTGTGGGCTTCAATTTGAGAGCCACTGTTCTAGATCATCTTGAAGGTCCTGCTCAGCTTTAATAATCTAAGATGAGGACAAATTTAGATTCATTTACATTTCCCTCCTAGTTCCTCTTCGTGTGCATCTTTATACAGTTGTCTGGAACTTGGGGTTTAGTTTGTGAGCCTGGAATAAAGTAAAACAAAGCCCAGTGGTTAACAGCATAGACTCTGGAGCCAAAATATTTCAGTTTGAATCCTGAATCCATCACTTCCTAGCTGTGTGACCTTGGGCAGAGTTGCTTAACCTCTCAATGCCTTGTTTTTCTCATTTCTAAAATGGGCATAATAAAAGTCTCTACTTCATAGATTGTCGCGAGGATGAAATGAGCTATTTACCCATAAAGTGATTAGAACAGTGTCTGACACGTAGCCAGCCCTCAATAAACATGACCTATTATTCTGATTACTGCTCACGGAAAGCCCTATATCCCTGGCTTCATAAAGGCACGAGACAGAGACTAGTCACCCCTGCCTGAGGACTGCCGAGGCTCCACGAGTGCTGGCAGCCAGTTGTTTCAGCAGCACCTTTGTATGGTTCCTACCACCCCACTGTTTTGTATCCAAGCCAGCTTTGGGGTGGGAGTTTCTATTCCTAACACCCAGAAGAGCCTTAACAAAAATGAGAGCCCATCTTGGGTTATAAAAATGGCTCTTTACTGTGGCTTGACAGATCTGTCATTTTAGTTTACAAGAAACCCCCTCTATCCTCTTCCAGTGCAGAAGAGGTTGTTGAAACACAGCCCAGAGCCTCTAGCTTCTTGTTAACACCTTGTGGTTTGATTTCTGGTCAATTAAGACTGCAGGAGCCCCTGATCTCTCTGGTGAACACTTGGTAGTTGGGGACCTAATTAGTGGCTTCCTTGTGCCTGTCAAAGAAAATCGTTTAGATTTTTTTTCTATATTAAGAAATATTTACAAAAATATTTCCCACACCCCACTTCTAGCAGTCCCTAGTCCGTGGTGATTGTCTCTCCCAGTTTTTATTCTTTCGATCAGTTCTCCCCTCTACAAAACCATAACTACCTAGGGATGACCCTGAGATGCCCTTTAACAGGTCATCATCGATTATAAGACTCACATAGCTTTAATTCCAGCTTTGAGGTATGGAGAGAAAAGAAATACATACATACACGTTACAAAATTATTTCAATGACAGAAATATTAAAGTAGAAAAAAATCTTGAGTTCTGGAAATACAGTGCAAGGGGAATGAGACTGAATGCCTTAATATTTTAGTCAGTGCCAATAACATGTAGAAAGAAAGAATGTGTATCTAATAAGTGCATTGTATCTAGTTGTAAAAACTCTTATAACTCAATAATAAAAATAACCCAATTAAAAAATGGTTTGAGTAGACATCTCCAAATAAGATATACAAATGGCCAATAAGTGCATGAAAAGATGCTCAGTGTTAGGGAAATGCAAATCAAAATCATGAGGTATCACTTCATACTCCGCAGGATGGCTATCATCACAAAATCTGATAATAGCAAGTGTTGGCAAGGATATGGAAAAATTGGAACTCTTGCACACTATCAGGGGGAATGTAAATTAGTGCAGCTACCTTGGAAAACAGACTGGCTCTTCCTTGAGAAGTTAAACATAAAGTTATCATTTGACTCAGCTCTGCTTCTATCTCACCAAGCAACCTTCAGATTATTAATTCAGCATGACATAGGGAAAGGGTAGAACTTGGGTTGGGGGAGTGGAAGTTTCTGGCTTCTGGAAAGAGATAACCCATGTAAAAGGAAGAAACTGGTATTCTGATTTATAGTTCAGTCTCTTGTGAGTTTAGTTAGCTGAAGTTTACCACTGAAAGTCTTCCTGTCTCTGAATTTGTTGATCAAGTCCATTTTCAAATACTTAAGGTTAAGAGTCTTATGCTGGTCAGTGAGATATTCATCAAAACCATCCAAGCCGTGAGGTCTCTTGAAAGCCCAGGAGCTGACTTTCCCTGGATGACACCCATGACTTTCCTGTTCACACATCTTTCTAACTATAACCAATGTGGCATCATGATACATGTGCTGACATTGATCTTCAGTAGCCTGAGCAAGAATCCTGCCAGTACTGTGGACCAACCAGCCAGTTTTTAAGTGAGACCCTTAATTGCTATTGACTGATCTAACATCAGGAGTGTGGACCTGTGGTCATTTGTTTGGCTGCTTTGACTTGGGAGGGTGAAAAGTGCACTCAGAAAATGGAAGTGTTTGACCCTGCTGGGAGACTCAATGGCCTAGAACTTGTTACTAAGGCAATTGGTGCATGTCTCTTCTGCTCTCTGCCCTGCTTTTTTGGCTGGTGAGAGTGTGGAGCTGCAGGCACAAGAAGACACGTTCTCCAGGCCAGTGATGGAGAGGGAGATGGGTCCAGGAAGTGGGCTGACGCGTAAAGTGAGCAAGGACCATAAAAGGCACATTTTGAGGCTGTTCTATCTCCTTGGGGGTGTTCATTTCTACAACAAATACTTACTTAGTTCCAGTACTAGAGAGCAAAGAAGACAAACTAGCCACTTCCCCAAAGAAGTTTATAGTCTGAAATATGAGTAAGGTGACTATATTAACTAATCTGCTGATGGGGACGCCTAATTGGTTGCACTGTTGAACACATGGTCATTGATGCTAAGTATTTAAGCCAGGGTGCTGCCAGAAGGTTCAGAAGGTATGGGTCTGGGGATGGTGGAAAGGACACAGATAATGATAAAGTTTGTGAGCTTCAACACTGAGGATGAGCGCCCAAGGCAAGTTCGAGCAGCAGAATCTGGGGGGTGAGATTTGCACATTGGCCTGCATATGCAGTCAAAGTGCATATACATTGGACTATACCTTTTTGCTTCTTTCTCTTAACATCCATCTCAAGGTACCCCCAAGGGCCATGTCTTGGGAACCCTGTGGTAATCACCTGCCTTGCTAGAGTGCATAACAGGTATCTCACTGAGAAGAAGACAAACTTGATTTTGGAGGAAAGACAGGACCTGGGGGCAGTGACTTTAGGCCTGTCAGAGACTAAAAGAAAAGAATTAGAGGGAAAGTAAATTAGTGGAAAATTTGGAGACAGATGGTAAAGAAGGAAAGAAGCCCAGAGAGAGGAGAAGCTGGTCAGAGGTTGGGCAAAAAGGGGCTGAGGGGGCCTGGCCGGGCTCTTTGCCAGCAGAGGGCCCTGCTACATGGTGGACGCACTCTTCTATTTCCATTTCACCAGACTGTGTTGTTGTTTACACTTTAAAATATTATGAGGTACAGCAGAGAGAGAGGAATGGTATGAAATGCAGCAGAAGTTTGACAGTAACAAATATAACTAGGTGGTAAAATGAAAACAAGAAGATAAGAATAGATTAGGGCATTAAGAAAAACAAGGTATTTCTTTAGAAAAATAAAAGAGGAAGAGAAACTGAAGTCAAAAGAGGAATTTAAAGAAGATGAATTTTACTAAAGGGCTGGGAATTGGATGCTGGCACAAGAAAACAATGACTGGTCACAGGGGGCAGATCTAGGTTTGCGGGGGCCAGCAGCTTAAAGAGTTTGGGGAGGGGACTTTCTAAGAGAAAGATTACAAAATTGTGCATACAGAACTGTGCATACAGAACTGTGCATGCAAAATTAGAAACAGGCCTTGGAAGAGGCATCTGCCAAGGGTGGGCCCTGAAACTTAAACCAATAGCTTCACAGTAAATCATCTTGCCAGTTTGTCGTGGGGCTCACTGATCTCCCTGGCACTGCTCCGCCCCTCCGATGCCCTTTCCAGATGGCCTCCAGCACAGTCTGTGGGCAGGCCCTGCTCACCATCCTTCCCGAGCAGCCCTTGACTCCTAGGTACAGGTGAAGCCCCTTAGTGGGCACACCAGGCCCTCCATGGGCCAGCCCAACCCCTCCCCTTCCACTTTGCACGTTACAGGTGATCAGCTCCACGTTACTTGTCACTCCCTTAATACTCCAACACCAAATACTCATCTATTGCCTCTGCTTGGAATGTCCCCTCCCTCACTCTCCACCTCCTCTTTCTGCTCATCCTTTAAGGACCCCTAACTCCCCTCATCCTGGGCTGGGTTATCTCGTGGCACCGGCATACTTCTATCACGGGGTTGTCCTAGGGTAAAGCGGATTGCTGTCTGCTACCTACCCCCTGCTGACCCCCGTCCTCACACCGTATACTCCAGTAGTTAGGGGTATGGGCTCTGGAGCAGACAGCTCAGCTCTGAATTCTGCTTGTGCAACCTTGAGCAAGTAGCTTAACCTCTCTGATACTTCCTCACTTATAAAAGGGGAATACCCACAGTGCTTACCTCATAGAGTTGTGTTGTGAGGGGTAAAGGCAGTGATGCACATAAAGTCTTAGCCTGGGACGTGGACAGTGATCAGTGGTGCTGAGCCCTGCAGCTTAGAGAATGGACACCACTGAATCCATTCTTGGACCTCCTGTGCCTGGCACGGTGCCAGGTGTTTAGGAGGATCACTGAATTGAATCAAAACATATACTTTGGATTAACCTGGGGATGGTCAGTTTAAATGACTGAGAAATGAACATTATAAAATGCTTCCCTGCCCAAATTAAAATAGCTGTATTCTTGATGATAGAAAGAAAGGTATGCCAAAATGCAAAAATACAAGGATAAAGTAAAACTACTTGGGTGATCATATAATTTATCACATAAACAAACACTTTTGAGAGTGAATGGGCATGCTCTTACAATAGATCTTCCCAGGCAAACCAGGAAGTACGGTCACTCCACCTATAAGCTTCACTCCCCAAAGATGACCACGGTTAGCATTTTTGTTATATTGCCTTCTAGTCAGTCTTTTCTTTCTTTTTTCCTTACACTTAGGTTGTAAATACTATTTTCTAACCTGCTTTTCTTTTTTTTTTTAAGATTTATTTATTTATTATTTATTTATTTTATTAATTTTTGGCTGAGTTAGGTCTTAGTTGCAGCACATGGGCTTCTCTCTAGGTGTGGCGCGCGGGTTTTCCCCTCTCTAGTTGTGGTACGTAGACTCCAGGGCGCTTGGGCTCTGAAGTTGTGGTGCATGGGCTCCAGAGTGTGTGGGCTCCGTAGTTTGTGGCACACGGGCTCTCTAGTTGAGGTGCGCGAGCTTAGTAGTTGCCACACACGGGCTTAGTTGCCCCACGGCATGTGGGATCTTAGTTCCCTGACCAGGGATCGAACCTGCATCCCCTGCATTGGAAGGCGGATTCTTTACCACTGGACCACCAGGGGAGTCCCTGCTTTTCTTTTACTTAACAGTATGTCATGAAATCCTTTCATCAATAAGTATAGATTTTTACCACTATTTTTAATGACTGCATATTACTCCATTTGGATGTACCATAATTTATTTAACTCGTCCTGTATTGATGGATATTCAGATTGTTTCCGACTTTTGAGAATTATAAAATATTTATAAAGAAATTTCAAGTTGCTTGCTATTACTCTGTAGATTGGAGTTTTGCAGGGACAATATCCAGGTGACCAGTTATTTTCTCTAAGGTGCTTTGCCCTCCACAGTCACCTCCAGAGTCTTATTTCTATCTTGTGGGCTGGCTAATGCAGAAAGAAGTTAGCATATCCCCCCACCGCCTGGTTAAATGGGATTAAAATAGAGCCTTTTTATTTAAAAAACTAAGCATAAATGCTAACTAATATTACTGACAATTGTATTTGAGTGGGTGATGCACAATTTAGTCAAGAGGCAAAGAACCATGAATGCATGTCTTTAATTAGATACCTTACTTACTGGCCCTTAATTCTATTGCTGCTTGAGTAAAACGTTTTGTTCATTCATTCATATGTTCATCCATTTACAAACTACTAATCACACTCTTGTGCTAGTCATAGAGAAGCTTTCTGCAATCTAAATCAAATACAGTAAAACCGCATTTATGTGGATGCCTCTGGTTCATTAGTGGACTCTCAATGTGTTCTTCAAACACTCAGACACCTCACTTTAATTGAGAATACCAGCTACTACGTCTGCCAATTATATCCTGTCAGAACTCCAAGGCACACGAGCCCCTGGAGATCCTCAAGGGATATAGCCAAGAGAACTTTGCAATCTCCAAATCTGGGAACTCCATAGTAGCACTTCTTGGAGAGTGTTGTGGAGCTGAAGACAGGTAGAGAAAAACAAAGCTGTGCTGAGGTGCAAATGCTGATGCTGGGCCATCAAACAGAGAACCTGGCAGGTCACAGAGGCATGGGATGCTGAAGAGTTCTGGATGGACTGAGTACTTAACAATAGTTTCAAGGAAGGATAATGAACCAAGACTTGTGAACCTATTGGTAAAAAGACAGAGTTCTAAGCCAAAAATGAAGAGATGTGTGAGAAGTATTTGGGGGAAAAAGGCTAAAGATGGCCAAGCTAAACAGGAACAGGCTTACATTAGGCCCTACCTTAAAACTGATGTGATACGAAGAAGCCCCAGGTGAGTATTTTAGTTTTTTATTCCTATGTAATAAATTTCTCCCAACTTTGTGGCTTGAAACAATGCCCACTTATTATCTCATAGGTTCTGTAGGTTAGAAGTCTGGGTGCAGAATAGCTGGGTTCTCTGCTCAGGGTCTCTTGCAAAGCCGAAATCAAGGTGCTGGCAGGGTTGTGTTCTCATCTGGGGCTCAGGGTTCTCTTCTGCAGTCATTCAGGTTGTTGGCAGAATTCAGCTCCTTGTGGTTGTAGGACTGAGCCATGTTTTCTTCCTGGCTATTGGCAGTGGTTGCTCTCTGTTCCTAAGGCTGCTCTCAGGTCCAAGCTACATGGCTCACTCCATCGGCAGTTCATGACATAGCTGTTTGCTTTCTACCAGGCCAACAGGAGAGTATCTGTGGCTACATCTTGTCTCTTTCCAGGGCTCAGCTGATTAGGTCAGGCTTAGCCAATATAATCTCCCCTTTGATTAACTCAAAGTCAAGGGCAACTGATTAGGGACCTTAATTACATCTGCAAAATCCCTTGTGCCATATAATGTAGCATATTCACAGGAATGAGAGGCCATCATATTCATAGGTCCTGCCTGTACTCAAGGGGAGGGTGTTACACAGGACATGTACACCAGCGGGGCAGAAATCTTGGGGGACATCTTAGAATTCTGTCTACCATAACAAGATAAAGCATAACAACTAGAAAAAGCATTTTTATTGTGGGACTTAAGGTCACTTCAGTTTTTCAACAGGAGTGCAGGAAACACAACGCACGTGGATGCAAATGTTCTGGTGATAACAATTATGAACCTTTGAACAGCAGAATGAAAATCTCCAGGAACCATATCATAGGATCATCCCCTTGGTTAAAGCCTTAGGTTAGGGGGCAGTAGAGCAGGGGCAGTGTGGCAGTGTTCAAGTGGGGACAACATTCCAGTTCTTTCTGCTGGGGCCCAGGGAGCTCATTATCTAAGACTACCAGTTAAGTCTTGAGGAACCATTCTGACTGAAGAACACTCTCAATGCCTAGGGTCCTAAGAGGAGGTCTTCAGGGAGTGGGCTCTTAGCAGAGGATGATCAGAATGGTGTGTGGTTTCTGGAGCCATGCAGGTGTGTGTGGGAGTGGGGCGATGGGGAGATGTGAAATGTCAATTTAACCTTCAATACCCAAGATAGGGGTGCCCACTTTTAACCTCCACACTCACTCTTAAGGGACAGACGTGCAAGATGTTGCATGTGAAAAGGCAACTGACAGAGGAGCCAGCTCCATCCCAGACCTGTTCCCCTCTTGCCCACCAGAGGTTCTTGTGGGTGGACCAATGAAGTACCCTTGTGGAAGCTTCTGCAGTATCGATCCCCATCTTACACAGGACTACCTTTTGTTGTTTGTTTGTTTGTTTGGGGTGAAGTAGAAAAGAATAGCCTTATTGTTTTGCCAGGCAAAGGGGGGCACAGAGGGCTAATGCTCTCAAAATTGTGTGTCGCCTACACAGGACTACATTTTATCTCAGGCTACTAAGTGCTCCATCATCACAAACTTCCACATTCCTTTAGGGGTCAAAATCAAGGGAGAAGGGAAGCAGGGGTTTGTCAGGGCCCTTCCTGTTCTGAAGAGATGCCCTACTCAGCCAGACTCCAGCAGGGGAGGGCAGCAGGCATCTTCATAATCATGGGAACCAATTAGATAAATCCAGAGACAGAGACTTAGGCTTCGAGTTAAGGACATTTGAGACCCCAACCTCTGAAACGACTGAGCCTGGTGGCCACTGTCCTGTGTTGTGGGTTGAACCAGTTAAACTCATGTTGTCAAAGCTGATGGACAAATGTCCATTTGCAACTACTGAATGCTATCAGCATTGGGAAGCGGTCTTGGTGGAACCAAAAAGCAACAAAATTCTGAAACACCGGAGTCTGCAGGAACTTAAACCACCCACACCGGGGGTAACTACAAAGCAGTGCAGTGGTGGAGATGCCGCTGGGTTTTGTGGCCACCCAAATGCTGCGCAGGTGGCTAGGCCTATTCGTTAGTGACATGAAACACCTTCCTTGCAATGCTCAGGACTTAAATAAATGCTTCAGTAGAGCGGCAGTTTGCCCAGTTCATGGCCTTCAGAGTCACTCAGGAAGAGTGTTACTCAGCACTCTCAGGAAGTTATAGGTAAGCCTTGAGGGTCAACTGTTTTCTCTGCATGGAGGCCTGGGTGGAAAAATTAGAAGGAAGAGGGCCCCAGCTCTATACTTGTCCTCTAAGTCCTACTATCTGCCAGGAACTATTTTAAGTGATGTATGTTGGTTGCCCCTTTTCTACAGATAGGGAAGCCAAGGAAGGCTTAGAGAAGTCAACTGTTTGAAGCTGTATGAATAAATAAGTGACAGAACTGGGATTCGAACCAGGTCAGCACAGGGTCAGCATCCTCGCGCATGGGGCCAGGCTGTTCTGGCCTCCTGCCACGCTGTGCTGCCTATACAACCCAGAGAGAGCACTCACAGAATGTGGCACTGTTTTTCAAGGCAGGTAATACTCACAAATTAGATAAAAATGTCGAGTGCATAGAGGGCAGTAAAGCAGAGCGTGGGGTGCCTGGGTGGTGATGATGGGTCTAGGGAGGTGTCCTTTTCTCTCTCCACTGCACACTGACTGCAGGATTCCTGATTGAGGTATTACAGAAATGCCACTCTCCACTTCAGGGCTGTTGGTACTCGCAGCACTAGATGGCTGTCCTCAGGGTTCACTGCAGCTGAACGTAAATATAAACCCCGCCACTTCTAAGGGGGGCCCGATGATGCCCAGATGTGTGGTTCTGGAGCAGCTTTGCCTCAAGTAAATCAGTAGGTCCATATTAGAAGACACGTGTTAATTTATTGCAGCGAGATTTTATGTCTTAGTCAGTCATTAGCAAAATTTTGTACCAGAAATTCTTTCCTCTTTAATCTTGGTGGGATTGGTATTACACATAACTCGACTATTAAGACAAGAATATCTTGCAGATAGGGAGGTCGTTAATCTAAAGGGTTTTTGCAGTGTGAAATGCAAATGTTCAGTGACAGGTATGCCAAGATCCCCCAAACCCTGCTTAATCTGCCATAAAGGGATCTAAGGAAAGGTTTGATTGTTTTGTTCACACAAATAAGAAGCCCTTCCGCAGCTCTGCTCTCTTGGCAGCTCCAATTCTTTTACCATTTGTTCAGATAGAGTTTCCAGCCCCTAGAGGGCTGGTTCATCAACACCTTCTTTCCCTCTGTGTTCCCAAAAACAGACCTGGAATTTGGGGTCTGCATTCACAGAAGGTGAGGGTAAAGCAAACACGTTCTCTCTCCGCCGTCTCCTCTGCGGGCCCCTGTGACCAGCTCTTCCTCGTGTATTCCTCCCTCTGGGACAGCACACCTGGATGTTTCCATACCCGGCTTCTGGGTTGATGGTGCCCTTGGTTAATTCTGGGAGACAGCGATGTCCACGCAGGAGTCATCCTTGCAGGAAGCCAGGAGTTAGGCGGCTCTGATTCTAACGCAACTCTGTCACAAAGTAGTTGTGGGACCTTGACCAAGTAATCCCTATTGCCTCAGGTTCCCAGACTGGGACCAGTGATTGCTAAAGTCCTTCCGGCTTTAACCATGATCCTGTAACGTCTGCTCTGCCCTGTGCAGAGGCCCTCAGTAAAGAACCTCATAATTAGCTCACTTTATTCAGGATGATATGCCTCCTAACGTTTGTTACAGTGGCCCAGGGCTCTGCTGTTGGACGGCTTAGTTCAAATCCTGGCTCTGAGTGACCCTGGGCAAACTTTATAACCTGTCTATGTCTTAGTTCTCTCATCTGATCATAGTACCAGCGTCATAGAGAACTTGTAAGGTTTAAATAAGCTAATATGCATAAACTACTTAACACAATCCTTGGTATACACTAAGTGCTAAACGTTCGCTGTTTTATTAATTTTATTATTCTCTAGAACTTGGAAAAACTATGGGCTTAAATTTCTATTAAAGTATAACCAGCAAGCCACTGCCTCTTCCAGAAAAAAAAATTTAGTCTTTATTTGGAGACTTGTATAGAAAGGAGTCGAACCCCTTCCCCCCCCACCCCAAGTTCTTACTAGAGTGTTGCCTTCACTTGGGAGTATGAAGAGGGGGACAGGAACTTCTCTGGGCTCTGAAGCAAGCCTTCCTGAGGCTGGCCCACGATCTGCTCCCATCCTGCCTTTCTGGAGTCCATAGACTCTGTCCCCTGCCCGCCAAGTGCCCGACTATGGAGGGGAGCTTTCTGGCTCACCTACTCTCAGAACCCGTGGAACACTTGCAGAGTCTTCAGTGGTCTTGTGGCAACAAGGGATCTCTGTGTCTTTCTCCCCCCGCGCCTCATTATTTTCTCCCTTTCCTCCTTGGCTCCACCCTCTCCCATTTTCCTCCCTGGGGAGCCCCTTCTGGTCCTTCTCTCTATCTTCTTCTCATCCCCAAAGAGTCCTCCAAGGACTCATCCACAACGGTCTCAGCTTAGTGCCCCGCAAAAAAAAAATCTGTCCCTCTGCACCTTTCAGGAAAACCAACAGCCCAAAAAGTTTTGGAAAATAATTCATTATCTTTAATGGGATTTTGTTACCAGGCCCAGCCAGGGGGGGACCTGAGTTCCCAGGAAATCTAAATTAATAAATGCCCTACCAAGGGGTGGGGCTGGGGGCGGGGAGATAGAAACTGAGATACGATTTCTTTTTGAGCTTTGCAATGAAGCATGAGAGTCTTACACAGAAAACCTAAAATGCCATCCAGCCAGGAAAAAGGATTTAAAGCATCCCCGAGAACCCCAGGACTCTTTGGAATCCATTTTGAGCAAAGTGGAAATATTTGGATGAGTGAAATGGCTGTTCTCTTGTAATTGGCATCTGGTTGATCAGGGACTGCTATCTAAGACCATGAGAGGGTTGTCAGGAAAATCAGTATATAGAACATTTCACTGACAAATTCCTAATTTCATCTGTGCCAGCCACAAAACTTATTGTACTCATTTTGGCTCTCGAATGAAAGAGCAATTGGCGGGTACCTTTGGGGTCTTGGAAGAAGACTTAGAGAGGTTTGTTAGGCTATTAGAAAACAGAGGGAGCGGTTCTTCCCTTCAGCTGTAAACTCTAGAGAAGTCTATTAGAAACTCTCCATGTAGAGCTCGAATCACCTTCTCCCTTGATTCAATCACCCCGAGTCATTAGGCTGGTTGAACACCACTTTAGACTGTGCACTATAAATAATTAAAATGTCAAATCATGTGTGGTCACCTGATGCAGCCCCAGGAGGAAGTGGTAATGCAGAGGATGTCTGACTTTGTGCCGAGCTTCTTGCTGATTGCCAAGATTTTCAAACTGCATCTCTAGCCCCAGCCTAGTTCTCTAAGCACCAGCCCCATATTTCAAACCGGCACCATCCTGGCATTTGCCGCACCCAACAAACTCCACGGAGCAAATCCTGAAACTAGAACCTACCCCTCTTGGCCGGTTCTTCCTCCTGATGTTATGTTTCAAGACTATACTCCCGTCTTCAAGCCACAGAGCATAGCAGGTGGCGTTCTCTAAAAAGGCCATGTATTCATTTCCTAGGGCTGCTGTAACAAATGATCACAAACGTGGTGTCTTCAAGCTACAGAAATGTATTCGTTCACTGTTTTGGAGGCCAGAAGTCCAAAATCAAGGTGTCTCCAGGGCTGTGCTCCCTCTGAAGGCTCTAGGGAGGATCTCTCCTTGCTTCTTCCAGCTTCTGGTGGCTCCTGGCATTCCTTGGCTTGTGTGGGCATAACTCCAATCTCTGCCTCTGTCTTCATATGGCCATCTTCTCTGTGTGTCTCCTCTGTGTCTGTGTGTCATTCTTCTTTTTGTAAAGACATCAGTCATTGGATTTAGGACCTCCCTGAATCCAGTATGAACTCATCTTAATTACATCTGCAAAGACCCTATTTCTAAGTTAGGTCACATTCCCAGGTATGGGTCGACATGAATTTTGGAAGGACACTATTTAACCCAATACAGGCTACACAATATTTCCTATCCCACGTGCACCTCTAGAACCTTGCCACTCTCCCATTAAGAGGTGAAGTCTTGCCCTGTTCCCTTGAACAGATTGAGCCTCTGAGCTGACTTCTATTAACACAGAACAGCAGAAGTGATGCTGTGTGACTTCCAAGTCTGGGCCATAAAAGACATACAGCTTCTGCCTACCTCTCTCTCTTATGACGCTTGCCCTTGGAATAAACCACCATGCTGTGAGGAAACCCAGGCACAAGGAGGGGACCGCATGGAGAGAATCTGAGGGCTCTCACCCCTCAGTTCCAGCTGAGCTCCCAGAGACTGCCAGCACCAAGGTGCCAGTTGTGTGAGCGAGCCATTTGGGAAGAGGGTCCCCTAGCCCTCAGTCAGCTGCCCTGACTGATGCTACATGGAGCATAAATGAGCCATCCCCACTGAGCCCTGCCCAAATTGCTTACGTCTAAGCAAAATAAATGATTGCTGTTTTAAGCCATTATGTTTCAGGATTAAAACTTTTGTTTTTTATGCAACGTTGGATATCTGGAACACAGAGCCTAAAACCTCTGGAGCATTGTAACCCTTCTGTCCTTAGAGCCCTCTAACCAGTGAATCCACAAGTCTCTTCTCTTCCTTCTGCCCCCACCTGGCCCCCATCTAATTATTTCACAATGGATTGCATCCTTAGCATCTTTTTTTTAATATATACATTTATTTATTTTTAAAATTTTGGGCTGCATTGGGTCTTTGTTGCTGCGTGCAACAACACGGGCTTTCTCTGGTTGCGGCAAGTGGGGCTGTTCTTCGTTGCAGTGCGCGGGCTTCTCATTGCGGTGGCTTCTCTTGTTGCAGAGCACCAGCTCTAGGCGCACCGGCATCAGTAATCGTGGCACATGGGCTCAGTAGTTGTGGCTTGTGGGCTCTAGAGCGCGGGCTCAGTAGTTGTGGTGCATGGGCTTAGTTTCTCCATGGCATGTGGGATCTTCCTGGACCAGGGCTCGAACCCGTGTCCTCTGCATTGGCAGGCGGATTCTTAACCACTGCGCCACCAGGGAAGTCCTGTATCCTCAGCATCTTAACTGGCCTGTGGACTTGGGTCCCGCTTTCCTCCATCCTACTAAATGATCTCTAGCACAGTTTGGTTTTGCAACTATCTCGCTCAGAATTCATTGATGGATCTCCATTGCTTAGAGCCTTTCCTCTCATTCCTTAACTGAGAGATAAGACTTCTTTAATCTGACCTCAGTTTATTTTTCCTGCCTTATCTCCTATGTCTTCCCTGTAAGGATTCTATACTTCCAGCAAATCAGACAACTCACCATTCCAAACATGTCTTGAGCTCGCTCTTCTGCCTGGATAACTTGGTTTACTTTTTCAACATTTAATAATGCTTTCTGAGCACTATTCATGCCAGGTAATGTGCAAGAAACTAAGGAATACCGAAACATTGCCCTCCCCCCATCTTCTCTCTTCATCTAACTGAAATTCTACCCGTTTTCCAAGTCTCTGCTCCAAACCTCACTTCTTCCATGAAGTCTCCCCAGATCTCTTACCCAAAAATGATCTTTCTGGTACTTCCCTGGTGGTCCAGTTAAGACTTCACCTTCTAAAGCAGGGGGTGCAGGTTCGATCCCTGGTCGGGGAGCTAAGATTCCATGTGCCTCCTGGCCAAAAAACCAAAACATAAAACAGAAGAAATATTGTAACAAATTCAATAAAGACTTAAAAATAAAATGGTCCACATCAAAAAAAAACCAAAAAAAACAAAACACTTTGCTTTCCTCTGAACTCTTCTTACATCTTCTTCTCCAAACAAGCCAAGCCTGTGACCGCACCGTTTCCCAAGCCTCTTGGCCCTTGCGTGTGCTGCATGTTTTTCCTTCACCCCTTTCCAACTGGCTAACACCCACTAACCTTCATACCTCAACTCAGATATCAATTTCCTTTGAGAAATTTTCTGTGATCCACTTGCTCTGTCTTACATTTCCCCATGTGTGATTACCTGAGGTGCAGGATAGATCCCACGCCTAACTCTGGCCCTGGGAGGGCATTGACTAGGGCTTTTACTCCTGTAGCCCGTGTACCCAACCCATGGAGAGGGCTCCATACATGTTTGTTGAGTGACTGAATACATGAGGAACTCACTAGAAATATCTCAAAAACCTTTCGACATGGCTGGATATAGGAAACTTATTTGGAAATGAGGTTTTGCTTAGCCTTAAAGGTTCGTGGCTGTATTTCACGTTCCTAGAGGTTATTTTTGAGCTAGGCTCCAGGTAAAGGAACTCTATGTATTTCTTTTTGCTGGCTCCCAAACATATTTTGGTAATGAAGAAACATTTCAACCAGAAGACAACCATTTTAGCATTTTGCTGATTGTTCTTTGTCGTCTGTGTAAAAGTCTCATTTCTTCAACAAAATTATAAATTTTTCAAGCATGGGGATTGCATATTCTCTCTCTTTTGATTTTCTCACAGTCCCTATTTTGTATTGGGAACATATAAGCCCCTCAATATTTATTCAGCAGATCTTTGTGGGGAGATATGACTAACCACCCCCACCCAACAGATTTCTGTCAGTATCCTTTGAAAAAAATTGCTCTTGTGTGTAGCAATCTAAAAAGCTGCTTCCCAGCACTCGACAGAAATTGTCCGGAATTGGTCAACTTTAGAAAACGCATAATCTTCCATCAGGATAACGCAAGACCGCTTGTTTCTTTGATGACCAGGCAAAAACTGTTACAGGTTGGCTGCAAAGTTTGGTGTCATCCGCCGTATTCACCAGACATTGCACCTGTGGATTTCCATTTATTTCAGTCTTTACAAAATTCTTGTAATGGAAATGGAAATTCAATGGAAAAAATTTAAATTCCCTGGAAGACTGTAAAAGGCACCTGGAACAGTTCTTTGCTCAAAAAGATAAAAAATTTTGGGAAGATGGAATTATGAAGTTGCCTGAAAAATGGCAGAAGGTAGTGGAACAAAAGGGTGAATATGTTGTTCAATAAAGTTCTTGGTGAAAATGAACAAATATATATATATATATATATATATATATATATATAAAAGCGGTTTCCTTTGCTTGAATGGATGGAGAATGTAGCTGTTAGTTGTGGACCATTGTAAGAAGTGAATTCTAAAGAGAACTGCATTGTGGGAGGAATTCCCCATCTCACACTCTTTAACTTGTCTTTCCTTTTGGGGATAGAAGGGTGAACCCTGAGTTTCCTGGGATGTCATTATACATCCTGGGATTTAATCATCCAAGACTTGCCCCCCCCTCCATGTATCCCCAAGGACTGTGAAGACATTACTGTGGGAGAGAGGTAAGCTCTTTAAAAAAATCTAAGTTTCAAGCTAGAGTTAGATGACCTCTCTTAGGCTCTAATGTTAAATTTGAGACTCTTGAGAGCATTTGCTGAGGGAATCCATCGTCCTTTTATCTTGTATTTCCTGGGTCTTACTCAATATGATGACTCTAGGGGAAAAAATACCATGACTAGTACTTGAACTGCTGGCTCCTATAGTATCTTGAATTAATGTTACTTGCTGCTTTATCCAGGAAGAGTTCTGCCGTGAAATACTCAGCTCTAAAAGAAATGAGACTACTGAGAAGGATTCTTTTGAGTGTCTCTGGCATGCAGAGAGGCGATGGGGATCTGTGTGTGTACGTGTGGGAAAGTGAGGGGGTGATAAATTGTGTGCTACTTTTCCTTTAAGAGCACGTCCTTTTATTCCTGACACTTAAAAAGACACTGTCAAAAAGATGTTTTACTGATCTGACTTTCTGTGCAGGAGAACGTGCAACAGTTACCTAGTAAGTGGTTTTATAGGAGTTTCACCCACACGTTATAATAAACTGAGCCCAAAGATAACGTATCTTTTGTGCTTTTACAGTGCTTGGATGATAACTGTGAAAAATTATCTAGTGGAGGTTAGCAAACTGTACCTGTGGTCTTTTTCTCATGACCTCTGTATGATAAAGTTTACTTTCTTGGAGCATGATGCATTGTCAAATAATAGGTTTGCTTGTCTGGCCAACAAGAAGTAATTGAGGAGTGTTATAGTTTTACAATCCGTGTTTCAATGACTCTGCTGCTTTTGAGTTGTTAGACCTGAACAAAATGGGTCAATGTTGAAAGAATAAAGTTTTTTTCTCCCTCTCCCCCTCCTGCATCTCCCACCTTCTTTATGGAGGTGTTTTGACAGGGAGGGATGGGATGTGGGCCTTGACTATGATGATTCTCTGCCCAGGCATCCCAGCTTTCAGTTGGGGCTTGAGGTGGGAGATCTTGGTCCTAGTTCAATGACTGAGAGCAAATTTGGATTCGGCTTACCAAAAAATATGTACTGAGCACCCTTGTCTTTCTTCTATCCTTGGAGAGAAAAATAGGCTAACAAGCTTACTTTGGTATAAAGATTCTTTGGACCTCAGATCTATGTCTTTAAGGAACAATTTTCCCTGCACATTCTTAAGACTTGTTAGAAGCAGGTTAAATTTGAGTGACCTGGATGATCTAGGACAGGAAGTTTTTGATTAAAGAGCTTTTGATTTTTGCTACATTCCGTTTTCTCTGGGGTTAGGTCTTGCCCAGGATTTTACAAAGTGTGTTCCATATAACACTAGTTCCATGGGATGCTTTGTGGTGAAGTGAGTTTGGGAAACAGTGCACCTAATCTAAAACCTTATTTTAGGATCACCTAATGGTTAACATTAGCATATTAAAGGCTTGAAGAAGTCCAACAGCAGAGAAGCACCTTAATTTTGGCATTTCCCAAAGATGATCACAGAATCCCACCCCGCCCCCCAACGTCTTGCGGAGCTATTATGTTGCATAATGTATTTGGGGGAATTCTGAAAATCCGAGGTTTCGGTGATTCATAAAAATAGCCATCATATTTTCCAGAAAGAAACCATTGACAGGTCAGTCACTGCTTCCTTCCACCAACACATACACATATGCACTTGTCTTAGAAATGTTATTTTTTAATAGCCTATTAAGATTAAAAATTGAGAGCTTCTCCATGCGTAGGAAGGGTTATTTTACTGTTCTGGGGGCCAAGGAGATTTTAAGAAAATAACTTATATAAGATAAATGACTAGGATTCACATTTGTGTAGGAATATTTGATGGACTTATTTGTGTTTGCTGATGGTGGTGGTCACTAGAATGCAAGGAGAGTATAAAGGACTGGTATCCAAAATATACAAAGAATTCTTAAAACTCAACAATAAGAAAACGAAACAACTCAATTAAAAAGTGTAAAGCCGAAGCCAAAGACACCTCATGTCTGTTACATATATATATATATATATCAGACAAGATATAAGGTTGGCAAATAAGCATATGTATGAAAAGATGCTCCACATCATATGTCATTCGGGAAATGCAAATTAAAGCAACAGTGAGGTACTGCTACACACCTATAAGAATGTCCAAAATTTAGAACACTGACAACACCAAATGCTGGTGGGGATGTGAAGCAGCAGTCACTCTCATTCATTGCTGGTGAGGATGCAAAAGAGTAGAGCCACTTTGGAAGACAGTTTGGCAGTTTCTTACAAACTATCCACACTCTTACCACATGGCCCAGCAATTGTGCTCCTTGGTATTTACCCAAAGGAGTTGAAAAATTTAAAAAAACCTGCACACAGATGTTTATAGCAGCTTTATTCATAATTGCCCAAACCTGGAAGCAACCATGATGTCCTTCTGTAGGTGAATGGATAAACTATGGTATATCCAGAAAATGGAATGTTATTTAGCATTAAAATGAAATGAGCTTTCAAGCCCTGAAAAGACATGGAGGAATCTTAAATCCATTACTAAGTGAAAGAAGCCAATCTGAAAAGGCTACACACTGTATGATTCCAACTATGTGACACTCTGGAAAAGGCAAAACTATGGAGACAATAAAAAGATCAGTGGTTGCCAGGAGTTGGGGATGGAAGAAGGATAAATAGGAGATGTACAGAGGATTTTTAGGGCATTGAAAATACTCTGTATGATGCTATAATGATGGATACATGTCATTATACATTTGTCCAAACCCATGGACTACACAACTCCCAAGAGTGAACCCTACTATAAACTATGAACTTTGGGTGATTATGATGTGTCAGTGTAGGTTCATCAGTTGTGACAAATATACCACTCTGGTGAGGAATGTTAATGGGGGGAATATGCATGTGTGGAGCAAGGGGTACGTGGGAAATCTCTCTACCTTCCCCTCAGTTTTGCTGTGAACCTAAAACTGCTCTAAATAAATAAAGTCTTAGAAAAAAATGCAGGGAGGGGCCTGCTGGGGGAGAATTTACTCTAACAAACAAGTGTTAGGCATGATTAGCCAAATCAGAAATAGGGCTCTGGGGGTCAAAAGGGGGCAGTGGTCTTTCTCTGGTGTGCTGGCTGCTGCCCTGCATGTGTCACCCTCGTGGTGGCATCCTCCCTGCAGAAGGCTGTGTGTGTCAAGTTCAAGGAGCCCGAAAACTGCTTTGAGACATCTCTAAAAGATACTAACAGAGGGAAGGACAGCTGTTAGATAGAGTGCCAATGACAGGGCTCAGGGAGTGTGACTCTGTAGCCAAGAAGTGGAAAGTGATGGCAGCTTCAGCAGTGGTCTGGGGAAGCATGAAGATGGGCTTTGGAGATGAGCAGTGACAGCTATATGGCATGTGAGAAGAAGATAGGATTAAACCAGCAGTTCTGGGGGCACTCCCCACTCCCAGGGGCTGGGAATCTTGAAAGCAGACCTTGGGACTAGTAGAAGCTAGTTCCACTATATTAATAGGACTTAATTTTACCCATAGGGTAAAGCCCATGGACATCCTTCCAATTACTGAAGTAATTACACTCCTGGCTAATCCAGCCCAACTGTTTCAGACAGAAGAGACAAGTGCCTCAGGGAGTACAGCTGGAATATCATACAAGAACACTTAGGATGGTTGTATTAGTTAGCTATTGCTGTGTAACAAATCACCCCAAACCTTAATGGCTTAAGACAACAATAAACATTTATTATCTCACATAGTAGTTCAGGAATTTGGGAGCAGCTTAACTGGGTGATTCGGTCTCAGAGACTTGCATGTGGTCCAAGTCAAGAAGTTGGCTGAGGCTGCGGTCATCTGAAGGCTTGACGGGAGGATCCACTTCCAAGATGGCTTCCTCACAAGGCTGTGGGCAAAATCCTCAGTTCCTGGCTGGCTGTTGGCAAGAGACCTGAGTTCCTCACCATGTGGATCTCTCCATAGATCTGCCTGAATGTCTTCATTATGTGGCAGCTGGTTTTCCCCAGAATGAGTAATCCAAGAAAAAACAGAGAAGAGGCCACAGTGCCTTTTATAACCCAGGCTTGTAAGTCACACACTGCCACTTTGCTATATTCTCTTTGTTAGAAGCATGTCACTAAGTCCAACCCACGCTCAAGGGGAGGGGTATTAGGCTCCACCTTTTGAGGAGAGAAGTGTCAAAGAAATTGTGGACATATTTAAAAACCACCACAATGGGGTTCACTTGTATTTAATCCCTTCAAGAGGTTAAAAGTTTAATAATCATGTCAGGAAACATATGAGAGAAGGACTTTATTTGGAGAAAGGTGTGGATAAATTTGCTGGCCTGCCCAGAGGTGAAATCTATTGTGAGTCATAGAAATTCTTTTTTATTTATTTTGAAATCAAAAGGTGGGCTCCACACATGACTGCTTGTTAAACTGGATGAAATTTAAAATAGCTTAAACATTTGGGAAAGAGGGGAGTTGATTAGTTCTCAGGATATATTAAATGTCCTCACATAAGAAGGGAGTCAGCTATTGGGAAGGGCTGCTTTGGAAAACATATGCTGTGTCAAACTCCACCAACAGATGCAGAATCTGCTGCTAAAGTTAGCTCACTGAGAACAGAGCTGGATGGGCTGCCATCACAGATGTCTCTGGAACCAGCACCCAAGACAAATATAATTCTTACCACTGGAAAGCAAGGCCCCACACAAGAGCCTTCTCACCCTGGTGGAGGGGTTGAAGGGAAGTGTGAAGGCAGATTTATGACCCCAAATGCTGACTCTTCTGTGATTCTGGAGGATAACAGATGATTTTTAAGCCACGAGGTGTCCTGGTATTTTGCATTTCTAAATTTGAGAATCCCTCATAAGGTGAATTCTTCGTTACTTTAGGCGGAACCCATGCTGTGTAAAATCCAAGGCCGGATTGGAAAGGTTTTAAAACATGTTTTTTTTGAGATTTATAGTCTGAAATGTTGGAAGCAGAGGAGACAATTGTTCCAAATGCCTAAAACACTAAAAGAGGGGTTAGAAAAATGACAATAATGAGAAATGATTTAAATTATTTCATTAGCACAGGAACCAAATGCTTTTCCCAAATAAGAAGGGGACGCCGTTTCATGGCAGATGACAGATGATGTCATGTGCTGAGCTTCCAATACATTATAGGGCAGGATTTCCCCAAAGTGGGTTTCACAGAGTTTAGTCCACAGGGATACCTCACAAAAGAAGGATTCTCTGATAAATAAAGCTGGGGAATGATGAAAACACGGTTCCCCTCTTGGAGAATCATGGGCACATCAGCATTTTAATGGCTCTAAGAAGCCCTTAAATGAAGAAATTTGTTTAATTTTGTTTAGCTCCTTAGTTCTCAAACATATAATCCTGGATTTTCCCCCCTCTAAATTCTATTAATTTCCAGCTCTTATTTCTATCCCTTTAGAATGTACACTTCACAAGGACAGGTCAGTTTTATTCATGATTCTATGCCCAGGATTGTGCCTGGAACTGTTCACAAAGGCACCATAAAGTAAGGGGGCTTAAGCTTCAGGATTGCCCTTTTGTGTCCCTGTATCTAGTTTTGTATTCAGTTTTGTGTTCTTTCCCTTAAAAAGGACCTCCACGATTGTTATAAGCTTCAGGTCCTGTAAAACCTGGATCTGCCCCCGCCTGGAACACACAAGGTGCTCAACAAATATTTATTGAATAAATGAATGAATAGATACTAGGAAACCAGTGTTCCTTGGAATACACATTGGAAAACACCATTGTTGAGACAGGAGACTCCAAACAGGAGGGCCCGGTGGTTAATGTTCACATTAGATAGAGGAGGTAGGAGAGAGGAATAAAATCTCACCTGGGAAAGAAAATAACTGCAAAATATTGGAGTTGGAAATAAAGTCCATCTGATTTGTGACTGACGAAGAGGGCTCACCAGTGTCTTATTTTTAAAAAAATAAATTTGTTTATTTTATTTGTTTATTTTTGGGGGCTGTGTTGGGTCTTCGTTGCTGCACGCGGGCTTTCTCTAGTTGCGGCGAGCAGAGGTTACTCTTCGTTGAGGTGCTCAGGCGTCTCATTGCAGTGGCTTCTCTTGTTGCGGAGCATGGGCTCTAGGCATGTGGGCTTCAGTAGTTGTGGCACGTGGGCTTCAGCAGTTGTGGCTCGTGGGCTCAGTAGTTGTGGCTTGCAGGCTCTAGAGCACAGGCTCAGTAGTTGTGGTGCACGGGCTTAGTTGCTCCGTGGCATGTGGGATCTTCCCGGACCAGGGCTCGAACCCATGTCCCCTGCATTGGCAGGCGGATTCTTAACCACTGCGCTACCAGGGAAGCCCTCACCTGTGTTTTGTGTGCTCGTCTGTTAGGAGTTATCTGACGTAATGTTGGAGAATTTCATTATGAGGGTTCAGAGAGCAGACGAAGATCACAACGCAATTTTTAGTCATCTCACTCAGCCACAGAACTTCCTGAGGGTCCTGGTGCTCCTGGACAGAGACCCTCAGTGGCTCCTAGTGCTGGCAAGTGCTCTGCCAGCCTGGAGTCGGGTCCTTCTTAAATGTGGCAAATTGGATGCTGACAGTGTTGGAGCATGAACAGAGTTCCATAAAACCCAGGGGCTGTCCTGGTCTGACTCTTCCCATCAGTTTTCCCCCTTTCAATTCTAAATTCGGGTTTGACCCTTAAGTAATGAGGCAGTTTTTTTAATAGTCCCATCAGACTTCACACGTCCAGATGAACATTGCCTTTTAAAGATGGTACTTTGGGGAGCAGTACACAGGCTCCAATACAGCTGTTACTAATAAAAGTGTTTGTGGCCCTCTTTTGGAATTGCCTTTTGTGTCAATTATGAGGTGCACGAGACAAATCCATCCCCTTGGCCATATGTTGTTTTTGACCAAAAATGGTCTTACCCAGCTTATCCTGAAAAATGGTCCAGCATAGTCAGCTGGCTTGATTTTAGAATCACTTCAGGATTTTTATTCAAACTCACTCAAATTCACTGTCAAAAGACAAAACATTGCCAATATTGAGATTGTTCCAAAATATATGCCATATGATCTGAAAGCAACTCCCCAAGAGGAGATAAAACCATTTTGAGCCTGGACAGCATCTCCACAGAGCTTGGAGGCTTCTGAGAGGGCTGCCTTCAAGGGGATAGTCTTTGCTGTCATTTATCATTCGTCAAGTTCTAATAGAGTTTTCATTTGTCTGAATCCTGGCTGTTCATCAGAATCACCTGGGGAGTTTTGTAAACCTTCCATGTGCAGACCTGCTCCCCAGAGGTTCAGGTTCAACCGGTTTGGGGTGGGGCCCAGACACTGATTTTGTATTTGCGTGTGTGTGTGCGTGCATGTGTGCGTGATTTGAACGTTCAGCCAGGATTAACCTCCATGTTAAAGAACCGATCTTATTAACTTTGGTCACAGTTGTTCCTATTTAGTTTTTCTGTTGGGATAAAAATGCGTTGTGACTAGGGCCAAGAAGCACCACTGAAGGTTAATCAAACACAGATGGGGGGAAAGTTTTGTGGGCTGAAGTGTCATTAGCAAAACTGGCACTGTGTACCGTGACCACTAGGGGGCAGACTCGAATACATTAATAAGTGCAAAGAATGTGTTTAATAGCTTTCAAGAATAAAACGGCCCTGGGCTTCCCTGGTGGCGCAGTGGTTGAGAGTGCGCCTACTGATGCAAGAGACACAGGTTCGTACCCAGGTCGGGGAAGATTCCTACATGCCGCAGAGCGGCTGGGCCCTGAGTCACGGCCGCTGAGCCTGCGCGTCCAGAGCCTGTGCTCTGCAACAGCAAAGGCCACAACAGTGAGAGGCTTGTATACTGCAAAAAAAAGAACAAAACAATCCTGGGAAATAAAAGGAAAAGTGGTCATAAGTTTTGTTTGTGATTAGATCACCTGCCTCAGGTGCCTCATTTTACTCATTTTACTAAGTCCCCTAAATGCTATGATTTCTTCAAAGGTACCAGCCATGCAACTGTCAGTGCTAACGATAGAAGAGAGAGTGGTAGAGAAAGAAAAGTTGCTGATGTATTTTGAGCACTGTGTGGAGTGCACTGCACCCATTATCTCATTTAATACTGTATAACTCTATGAAACAGCATTGTCACCGCCTTTTCATAGATGAGGAAATTTTGTATACATAATGAGGCCCAGAGGGGTGAAGTCACTTACACAGTGTTACACAGCCAGTTAGTATTAAGAGTAGATCAGGAAAAAAAAAAGATCAGAGTTTAAAATTCAGGTCTTTCTGATTCCTAAGTCCATGCTCTTTCTTTATGCACACAATCTTTCTGGGGAAGGATGATGCTTTAGTGTGTAAATTTTCGTTTTTGTTCTTGTCATCACAGCTCAGATTAAAGAGAGTAGTTTGGTGCTATTCTTGTCAGTCTTGTGAGAATGATTGTAAGTGATGTGTATCTAAACTGTAGATGTACAGTCTTTCGTAGATGAGGAGAGTCAGATTCTTTGTCCAAATACCAGCTGTGAGGTTTAAGGAAAAAAGCTCTGAGCTATAAACCTATGTGAAAATGGTTCATACTGCCTATATCCCCTGAGAGAAGCTCTGTGAAGGCAGGGCTCTGTCTATCTCACTTATCTGGTGCTTGGTACATGATAGTTATGCAAAAATATTTGTCAAATACCCAAGCTGAAGAATGAATGCATGCATGACTGCATGAAAGTCTTGAGATCAAAGTTACATTCTTGACTATACTGCAAAGCTACGGTCATCAAAACAATATGGTACTAGCACAAAGACAGACATATAGATCAATGGAACAGCATAGAAAGCCCAGAAATAAACGCACGCACATATGATCAATTAATCTCTGACAAAGGAGGCAAGAATGTACAGTGGAGAAGACAGTCTCTTCAGTAAGTGGTGCTGGGAAAACTGGACAGCTACATGTAAAAGAATGAAATTAGAACATTCTCCAACACCATATACAAAAATAAACTCAAAATGGATTAAAGACCTAAAGGTAAGACCGGATACTATAAAACTCCTAGAGGAAAATATAGGCAGAACACTCTTTGACATAAATCACAGCAATAGTTTTTTGGATCTGTCTCCTAGAGTAATGGAAATAAGAACAAAGGCAAACAAATGGGACCTAATTAAACTTAAAACCTTTTGCAAAACAAAGGAAACCATAAACAAAACGAAAAGACAACCGACAGAATGGGAGAAAATATTTGCCAACGATGCAACTGACGAGATTAATTTCCAAAATATACAGACAGCTCATACAGCTCAATACCAAAAAAAAAAAACCCAACAAATAATCCAATCAAAAAATGGACAGAAGATCTAAATTGACATTTCTCCAAAGAAGACATACAAATGGCCAACAGGTACATGAAAAGATACTCAACATCACTAATTATTAGAGAAATGCAAATCAAAACTACAAAGAGGTACCATCTCACACCGGCCAGGATGGCCATCGTCCAAAACTCTACAAATAATAAGTGCTGGAGAGGGTGTGGTGAAAAAAGAACACTTCTACACTGTTGGTGGGAATGTAAATTGGTGCAGCCACTGTGGAGAGCAGTATGGAGGTTCCTTAAAAAAACTAAAAATAGAGTTACTGTATGTTCCAGCAATCCCACTCCTGGGCATATGTCCAGAGAAACCTATAATTCAAAAAGATACATACACCCCACAGCAGCACAATTTACAATAGCCAAGACATAGAAGCAACCTAAATGTCCATCAACAGATGAATGGATAAAGAAGATGTGGTATATATACACAATGGAATATTACTCAGACATAAAAAAGAATGAAATACTGCCATTTGCAGCAACATGGATGGGCCTAGAGATTATCATACTAAGTGAAGTAAGACAGAGAAAGACAAATATCATATGATATTGCTTATATGTGGAATCTTTAAAAATGATGCAAATGAACTTATTTACAGATGAGAAATAGACTCACAGATACAGAAAACAAGCTTATGGTTACCAAAGGGGAAAGGGTGGGGAGGGATACATTTAGAAGTTTGGGATTAAAATATACACATATATTTTATTACCATGTATAAAACAGATATATATTACCATATATAAAATAGATAACCAACAAGGACCTACTGTATAGCACAGGGAACTATACTCAATATCTTATTAATAACCTATAATGGAAAAGAATCTAAAAAAGAATATATATATAAAACTATATATATATATAAAAGAATATATATATCTGAATCACTTTGCTCTATACTGGAAACTAATAAAACATTGTAAATCAACTATATTTCAATAATTTTTTTAAAAAACAATAAAAATTACATTATTGGATCTGAAACATTGGCTGTATAATCTTGTCTAAGTCCTGTCTCCTGTTTGGATCACAGCTTCCTTATCAGTAAGTTGAAATGATGGTTCTAGATGATACATAAGATTCCTTCCAGATCTAACACTTCTAGGACTCAGCTTTCACCCTCTCACTGGATAGATGAATGTGAAGAGGGATTCTGGGGTTCAGCTCTGGTGTCAGAAATTTACAGACAGAGGGAAATGGTGGGAGAGACCCTCAGAAAATGATATGGTCATTATAAAGAGCCCAAGGCAGAGAAACATTACTGCTGATGGTGAGGAGGCCTGAATGTGGGAACAGGAAATAACAAGGGAGGAACTGGGGAAACATACTCACAACTTTAAATAAATCTATGTTGCTTTATCTTTTAAAGTAAAAAAGAGATGGTGTATCACACTCAGTGAAGTAAGTCATACACATAAAGACAAATATATGATATTGCTTATATGTGGAATCTAAAAAATGATACAAATGAACTTACTTACAAAACAGAAACAGACTCACCAGCAGGTCAGAGGGCCAGAGGAGAGGGCTTTGGTACTGGCCCCCCTGTTGTGTCTCTCTGTGAGGACAGTTCCTGCCAGGCGGCCCCTCCTCATGGGGGGGCTCCAGCTCTCACTGGCTTCCAGCAATACGACTCCTCCCAGGCCCCTCAAGCTGAGAGATGGAAACTGCTGCCCCCTCTTGCTGCTCCTGGGACCTCCACACCCCTCAGGGTTCATTTCATCCTGACAACCCCTCTGTAAAGAGCCCCTTCATTAAACTCTTCAGTCAAACCCTACTGAGTGGGTTCTGATTCCAGCCAGGCCTTGCCTGATACCCCGGTCCTTGCCCCTTCTACCGCAGCTGTCTCCCCTGCAGGTCTAAAGCCTCATCAGCTGAAGCTGCTCCCAGTTGCTGATCCACTCTGGGGAACTCCCACACTCTTTTTCTGGGACCTCTCTCCTCTGCCCTGCCACACACTTCAATCTATCTCTTCTTCTCCCAACTGACTCTATTCTAGGCCATCACCTCCTTTACTGGCCTTCTGCTCTGAAATGTCTGTCCTGGTTTCTGACTCTGTTAAAACTCCTCACAATGGAGCAAAGATGTCTTTTAGGCTCCTGCTATATGCCTGGGATTATATTAAATGCATTCATACATGTTATCTCCATTAATTCTCATAATTATCTGATGAGATTAGTATTATACTAAGAGATGAAAAAACGAGCTTCTGTTGCTTCTGCCTGACAAGCATAATTCCCTCCTTTTCTGCTAATAGCATGCCAAGTTTCCTTTGAGACACTACTCTTTTCCCACTCTCAGCCCTTGTGATTCAATTGAGGCTAATTCCACCCAGCTCCCGACTTGTAGAGACACCGTGATTGGCTCAGAGATGTACAAATCACCTACATTGGGCCAATGAGAGTTAACTCTGGGTCTTTGATGGGACTATCAGAAGTGGGGCTGTCCTTCTGGAGTTGCTAAGCAGGGAGACTGTAAAGTCTGCTGGTGGACAGCTACGTGGTTGCATGAAGTCCTTCTTGAAGTTGGTCAATATTTTAAACTTCTGGGTTGAGGTAGAGGGCCGCAAGTCCCCTTTGTAGTTTAAGCTAATTTGAGTTGGATTTCCATCACTTGCAACCAGAAGAGTGCTGAATGATATAGAGATTAAATAACCTGCTGAATGTCACTTATCTGGTAACTGGTAGAGCTGGGCTTGGAAGTCAGGTTTGCCAAGGAGCCTGAGCTAGTCCCTCAAGGGCCCTGAGGATACTAATGGCTGTGACAGCTGCACATGTTCAACATTCCTCCCTGGTGTTTTTCATTAGAGCTTGAAGTAGGGTACATCAAATGAACTGTTTCTTGTCTGGGTGTGATCTTGCTTCCAAGTTGCAGTGTAATCATTATCATGCCCATTTTTAGTGACCCACTGGACTCTCCACAGTCTTCCTCAAAGGAACTTGAGTTCTGTGGCTAGTTTCTTAATATGTATCTTCCCTTCTTCCTTAGTAATAAAATACTTCATGTTTAGCTGTTTACATGGTTATCTAGAATACAGACCATATTTCTTGGTGGAGCCATATTCCTTCATGTGACTAAGTTACAACCAATGGGATGCAAGCATAAGAGGTGTGTGAAACACCCAGGCAGTAACCTTAAAGAGAAAAGCATGTATATCCTACAGCAATTTCTCCTTTATGTTGGCTGGCATACAGATGATGGTTGGACTCAAGCATCCATCTTGGACCATGAGGTAGAACCATGTGTTATGGATGGTGGAGCAACAAGACAGAAGGAGCTTGGGGCTCTGATGATCATTAGATTTCCATGTAAACCCCAAGTTGCCTACATTTGTATTGGGAGAAATACCTCTTTCATGTATGCCACTGTTTTGGTGTTGCTATTATTGTTGTCATCACTAGCAGCTGAACCTCATCCTAACTAATACAGGTCCTTTCTATAAATCAGGCCCAGGGCAAAGGCAGGAGCCTTTCACAGCTTTGGAGACCAATCAGCAGATGGGTCCTGAATAGAGTCTGAGGGATTATGAATATCAGAGTGACTGAGCCCAGAGACGGCTTTATGTGCTGCTGAAGATTTGTAGGGACATATCCCAGGGGACCTGAAGGGATTATTTTTGTATTTGTATTCTTTTTCTTCGGTGTTACAAACTTCAGGCTCTACAAAACCTGGATCCAGTGATGGCATCGACTGCTGTTTTTGTCTTGACTTGCAAGGGAATGACTCAGGGACACCTCAGGACATCGCAGGAAGGAGGGTCTGACCTTGTGCCTAAAGACATGCTGTTTCCTCTGTCTTATCCCCATCCACCCTGTAGCATCTCCCCCAAATCTTGTCTCCTTCAGGAAGCCTTCCCTGAATGTCAGAAACCAGCTTGTGTCTTTTTCTCCCCAACTAGTGGTCCCCAGGACTCACCTTATTTCCTTGCCTGTTCTCAGCTGGGTGTTGTAGAAAGTGCATTGGCCTTGGAATCAGAAGACCTGGACTTGAGGCCTGACTTGACTTCTAACGAGACATGGAGACATAACACCTTGACCAAGTAACTTAGGCTCTCTGAGCTTCAGGGTTTATTTATTTTTTAATATTTATTTATTTATTTGGCTGGGCCATGCCTTTTTATTTTTTAGAATTTTTTTAACATCTTTATTGGAGTATAATTGCTTTACAATGGTGTGTTAGTTTCTGCTTTATAATAACGTGAATCAGCTATACATATACATATATCCCCATATCTCCTCCCTCTTGCGTCTCCCTCCCACCCTCCCTATCCCACCTCTCTAGGTGGTCACAAAGCACCGAACTGATCTCCCTGTGCTATGCAGCTGCTTCCTACTAGCTCTCTGTTTTACATTTGGTAGTGTATATATGTCCATGCCACTCTCTCACTTCGTCCCAGCTTACCCTTCCCCCTCCCCGTGTCCTCAAGTCCATTCTCTACATCTGCGTCTTTATTCCTGTCCTGCCCTTAAGTTCGTCAGAACAATTTTTTTTTTTTTTTTTTAGAGTCCATATATATGTGTTAGCATACAGTATTTGTTTTTCTCTTTCTGACTTCCTTCACTCTGTATGACAGACTCTAGGTCCATCCACCTCACTACAAATAACTCAGTTTTGTTTCTTTTTTTTTTTTTTTTTTCCTGTACGCGGGCCTCTCATTGTTGTGGCCTCTCCCATTGTGGAGCACAGGCTCCGGACACGCAGCCTCAGCGGCCATGGCTCATGGGCCCAGCCACTCCGCGGCATGTGGGATCTTCCCGGACCGGGGCACAAACCCGTGTCCCCTGCATCAGCAGGCAGACTCTCAACCACTGCACCACCAGGGTAGCCCTCGTTTCTTTTTATGGCTGAGTAATATTCCATTGTATATATGTGCCACATCTTCTTTGTTCATTCATTCATCTGTCTATGGACATGGGCCAGGTCTTAGTTGCGGCATGCGGGATCTCCATTGTGACATGCGGACTCTTAGTTGCAGCATGCATGCGGGATCTAGTTCCCCCACCAGGGATCGAACCTGGCTCCCTGCATTGGGAGCGAGGAGTCTTACCCACTGGTCCACCAGGGAAGTCCCTGGGCTTCAGCTTTTTTAATCTGTAATGAGAGGATGATAGCATTTGCTTTAACTAGTTAGCCAGAAGATGAAATTAGAAAAAATATGTGTAATTGCTTGATTGATGATGCAATGTGATAAAATTAAGCATATTATGATTACTGGTATCACAGCCCTAATCCCAAGGGTTGTGCTTCTCTTAGCTTTAATGCCATCTGATGAGCTCCACAGATACTCAATCACCTGCTATTGTATATTGTTCTCTAATGATTTTGTGTCTCAAATTTTATTTTTCCAAGTAGATTGGCAGGTCCTAGAAGGCAAAGACCATGTTTTATAATCTCTGAGAACCTAGAACAGGGCTGGGCATACAGTAAGCATTTTAGATACAAAAGGAGGCATAGATGGAGTCAGAGTTGCTATCCAACAAAAAATAATTTGTTGGCAAATGTACTGTTGCCTTGCGTCTAGCTCTTTGCTATATTATTTTCAGGAGCTGATTGGACTTGTGGAGGCAAACTCACATCAACCAAGCTCACAGGAGACTGATGTATAGCAGCCCAAATGTCAACTTATTAGAGTGGGGAGGTGCCTTCTGATCACTGAAATGCTCATGCTTCCTGCCAGCCCTTTCCTGGTACCTGTATTCCAGGAATTTATATTAAGAAGGTTGCTTGGTCAACCTGGAATCATGGTGTGGAGAAGTAGACTATTTTGAGGAGTATTCAATCTTGCCTACTCTTTGGTTTCATAAGTCATCTCTGAGCCACTTCCCCTGGGAATAGAAAGTTCACATCCCCTGGACTTAGGGCCTCTCCCTTGAACACCAGTGAATAAACAGGGTCAAAAATAAAATAAAAAAAAACAACATAAATGGTCAATTTCCCACTCCAGACTTCCCTTTCCATGTTCCAGGCTTTCTCTTAACTGGGTACAATAGAATTGATTTTGTGTCTGCTTATTAAATTACAATCATATTCAGTTGTGCTTCCCCAGTGTCTTAGCTTGGGCTGCTACAACAAAACACCATAGATGGGTATTTATCCAAAGAACATGAGAAGACTAATTTAAAAATATTATGTACCCCTATATTCATTACAGCATTATTTATAATAGTCAAGATATGGAAATAATTTGTGTCTATTAATGGATGAGTGGATAAAAATGTGGTATATATTCTTAGTGGAATACTACTCAGCTATAAAAAAAGAATGAAATCCTGCCACTTGTGATGACATGGATGGACCTTGAAGATATTATTCTAAGTGAAATAAGTGATAAAGAGAAAGACAAATACCTTATGATTTCACTCATACATGGAATCTAAAAAAACAAAACAAAAGCAAAACTCATAGATACAGAGATCAGATTAGTGGTTACTAGAGGGGAAGGGGGTTGGGGGAGTGGGTGAAACAGGTGAAGAGAGTCAACTGTGTGGTGATGGATGGTAACTAGACTTTGTAGTGTATAGGGATGTCAAATTATAATGCTGTACACTGGAAACTTACATAATTTTAAAATGCCATAGACTGGGTGGCTTAACTGATATTTATTTCTCATAGTTCTAGAAACTGGGGAGTCCAAGATCAAGGTGCCAGTACGGCTCCTGGGGGGAGCCCCCTTCCAGGCTTGCAGACAGCCTTCCTGCTGTATCTTCACATAGTGGAGACAGAGATGGAGAGAAAGAGAGCTCTGGGGTCTTTCTCTTCTTATAAGGACACTAATCTTATCATGGGGGCTCTGCCCTCAGGACCTCATCTAAACCTAATTTCCTCCCAAGGGTCCTAATATCATCCCACCCACCTCCTAATACCATCACACTGGGAAGTTGGGGCTACCGTATGTGAATTTGGGTGGGGGGACAAAAACATTCAGTCCATAGCACTGAGATTATAGTCTGCTTCATCATCTCAATCAGTGCTTGCTTATCTATCTATCTATCTATCTATCTATCCATCCATAGTAATCTGAAATTCCTAGTGTTCTTTGTCTCCTAGTTATGCTGCAGGCATGGCTTATGTGCACTTTATTTGCTCTCCTTGTGGATCTCTGTGGCTTTGGGGGATGCGAGGGAGGATCCTGATATAGGCGCTGCCATTATCAATTGGGGTTTGAGACTGCCAAATTTCTTGATCTCTTGGCTTTCTCCCACAGATGAGTAACCACATCCAATGTGTGCAAGTTAAAACAAAATGTTTAACTGGTTTAATTCTTGCAGAGAAACTCGATTTTAAGTTCTTGAGGACACCTCACTGCTATCCGTTCCATAATCAGGGATTCTGGGACTATCTCTACGTCGAATAACGTTTGTAGTGTTGATTCCTGGACACTGTCCTATGTCTTCCAGCCTTACTGGCAGGGACTGACTTGTTGATTTTTATTGCCACCTGTTTTCAACTCACCTGAAATGGATCACCTGAAAATTCACCCAGCCCTGAGCCATAATCCAGTGCAGTTAAAAGGCACTTTCTTCCTGCTGAGAAATTAACACCTTCTCCTTTGTCCCAACTTTCTGGGATCATTTCCAATATGTCCTGGCTGGGAGTTAATTAATCTGTGTTGACACATACTCAATTTCAAGTGGCTTTGCACATACAGGAAACCTGTTGAGATTTTCCCTTTTGGGTTCAAAACCACTGATCCATCCCTTTATTCCAGTTTTCAGGGTACGTTTTCCATTTGCCAGGAAAGGATGGAATTTAAAGTGGGAAATTCATGAGATTCCCCACCCTGAGAAAACCACAGTCTCCCACTTTCCTATAAAGTTTTCTAGATTTCAAGACCTACCTCCTGTATGAAACTTCATATTTTCTATTAAACCAACTGGATTTATGATTACAGGAAGCTCTCAGAGGCAGGGCAGAAGCAAATAAGTAAGGTTAGAATCCTCAACTCCACACCACCACAGCAGCTGTTTCAAGAACACAGTACTCAAAACCAGAGTCACAAGATCTAAATGTAGGTCAAGTAATTTAAAATTCTGATTGGATATTGCCTATGTACAGCCAGGAGCTTTCCCCACCCTCCACCCCCCCCCCCACACCCCCATCAAGAGTTAGAGATTTGGGTGGGTTACTGGAAAAGTTATTAGCAGCAACATCTAGAATCTTTGGTTCACTCCAAGAGGCATATGTCAGCCTTATCTGATGTTATGCGCTTATTTTAGTGTCTGGAAAACCATTGGTGAACGGGGCGAGCACCCCTCCATACTGAGCCGTGGCCGAGGTGCTAAAATTCTTACATGGGCTGGTCCTCACTTAGCTGGGTCTGTCAATGCCGCTGTGTTACCCTGGGGCTGAGGTTCGAGCTTGCAAACTGGCACTGCAGGCTATATTTGAAACGCAGGTGTGTCTTGTTTAGCCTGCCCAATATTCTCTCTCTCTTTTAAAATGAGCTAACTTAAAAAAAATTAGAACAGGATTTTGTGTTCTTCTTGAAAACTCAGGTGTTCTGTTAACACTGGCATTCCTGCTTGGTAACGACAGGCTGTTTCTGAGTGGTGCTGCCCCCTTTAGGATGGGACGCGTATGTCCAGTTTACCAGCTCCCACACAGCTTACGTCATTCATTTACATTTCCCGCTGTGTAAGAATCTGCCACTCTGCCATCCAGCGATGTCCTACACAAATGGGCTGATACTCCTCAACAGCATAAGATTAGATGCTCACAGACTCTGTTGGATGGGAAAAGACTCAAGTTATTCCGTTATTTACATGTAAGTCCAGAAGAAGTGTGTCAGAATGGGTGGCCTTGAGAAAATGAGCCGCGATCTATGGAGCTGGTTTTTTCGTGAGGTGATGGGGAAGGAAGATCAAGGTCTGGAGTGAGGGTGGGAAAGACAAGGGGTGGCTCTGAGACCAGGGAAGGTGGTACCAGAAGGAGGCTGACTCCTTTGCAGAGTAGACTCTGAAAAAGTCTTGGGTTGTCTGGGAAAATGCCAAGGGAGAGGTGATGGTCATGTGACACTGTGTATATTTGAACCAGTCCCTTCACCCCAGGAGACTGTGTGCTCCATCAGGTACAGAGCCGTGGGCAGGGACTCTGTTTCATTCTTCTCTGTGTTATGGTGTCCATGCTAGGGGCTCAGTAAGTGGCCTTAAAATGTGTGCCCGTGTATGTGCACACGTATGCATGTTGTGGGTCTGTGTACACCCCTGAGTGCAGACAGGGCAGGAGTGGGGAATGGATGAAGGGTGGACATTAACAGAGAGACAGAAGAGGAAAAGCATCTTGGGGGTATATAACATATACCAAGAAATACAGGGCTTTGTCATCAGATGACAATGGTTCATTTGGAAATACTTCCCTCCCCTCCCAAGGACAAGGAGTAGGGATGGTTAGTGGATTGCATTCTTGCCCCCAAAGCCCAGAAATCTGCAGTGACAGCTCTGAGTAATGAAGGCTGGGGTGAGCGGCCTCATTTAGTAAATCACTGGATACTCACCAACCCTCCTCTGACATCCATTTTCTTTAAATCTGTCCCTGTTTCTAACTCAGAATATTCTCAGCATGTCATTTGGCATGGATGAGGATGTGAAAGGTGATGTGACAGAGTCGACCTGAAGTCAAACAGACCTGAGCTCGTCTGCACTACACTCCCCTCCCCCCACTTAGCTGTGTGACCTTAGGCAAGCTCTTTAGTCTCTCTGAGCCTTGCCTTCTCTGCTGAAAGTGAAGATAATCAAAATGCCCCATAAATTCCCTATTATTATTCCAAAGTTCAAGGCTGAACAAATTTCTCGATCTGTAACTTTCCTTTAAGATGGTTTTTAACATTGTGTTCTGTACAACCAGACCATTGGCTTAGACATTTCAGATGAAGTGCAGTACTCAGTTCTCCAATATTGCAATTATTTTCCATATTTTGGGGTGTGGCCATGCAGTGGTGACCCATGGGGATACTACAGAACAGACTTCTATTTGTGTGCTGTGACACTCTTTATTTTGGAGTGAGGAGCTAGCTCTGGTCTCTGCTGTGTCACACCAACTCTCAGATCACTTACCATTGTTAAAAAATGCCATCTGCTTCAGTCCTCTTTGCAGAAAGCCTCCCTGACTCCCGTCAGGGTGTCCCAGGGAGTTTCCTGACCACGCTGCTCAAACCTAACCATGCCAGCTGCCCACATCACAGCAGGAGGGGTTGGCTCAAAACCTCACACCAATTTTCCCCTCCTCCTCCCTCAGAAACTTGGAACTTATCCCAAATGTAGACAGAGACCCATTTTGGACCTGAACTAGAGAAAATTCCTCATAGCCCCACACTTGAAATTGAAGGCTCTTTCTTACTTCTCCCATCTCCTCCCCTCTCCCTCCCCTTCCAATCATAGAAAGGGAAGATGAAGTGCAGCATTAGCCCTTGTTCCTACAGCCCAGATCCTCAGATGAGCATGTCAGGCTGGATACTGTAGCTAAACATAAATGAACGGTTATTAATGATGGTCATAATGTTTTCTAGCAGTTAGTTGGCTGTGATTCTAGGATTTTTTTCTACTGTGTTTTGAAGGGTTAGGTTATTTAAACTTACCATCAAATGGAATCAAATCAAAGTGAGCTAATTTTTCTTAAACACTAATCATTTTAAGGCTATTGAACTAAATATAGAGGCAGTTCATTAAATCATTAAAACAGCCTGCAATAATGCTCACAAAGTCATTATGGAGCTATTCCCTAGCCAGAGAGGTAGTATTGCCTTAAGCACAGTTTAATCAAATTAGATGGTGGGCTATGTCATGGGGTTTCTCCTATTGATATTCATTAAAAATACATGATTTATCACTAATCTCTGTGAGGTAGATCCCACTCTTCCAAATGAATTTTGTAAATGTCAAGGGGAAGAAAACAGAATGGCATATTGTTATAATAATTTAAGAGTGGTGTGATCACATTTACATTTTATATACTGTGCAATTTAGGAACAGATAATAGCTTTAACAAGGCTAAACTTTTTTCCTTAGTTAAAGTTAGAAGAGAAAGGCTGAACCCTGAGGATTAGCCATTATATTTTATCACAGAATGGGCCCCAACATTTGAATTATCTTTTAGTAGAATGGTAGCTTGGTCCATTGTTCACCTAATGCTTGTCTCAGATTCTTTGGTGGAGGGATTTCTACATAAATTAATGGTGCCCTGTTCAGTTGGAATAAGATTCCTTTTTTCAGATCCTGTCATGATTCGGCAGTTGGGAAAGGCGGGTTGTTTTCTGGCCCTGGGAACCCTCCTTCTGTGCTCACACTTCATCTTCCATTGCTCTTTGGCCTCAAGATCTCCCCCTCTCAACCCTATTGAAATCTGCCTGGCTTCTTCCTTCTCAGTGGACTGTAAAGGGCTGATAACAGTTTAAAAGGGTTACCCCACCCAGAGGTATTTACATTTTAACTGGGATCAAAGCTGAAACTAAAGGGATTAAGTCCTAATAGTAGAATTTTAAGCATCAACCAGTGGGTGGAAGAGGATTTTTCTGCTGTCAGAGGGACTTTCCCTCGAGGCTTGATGGGAGAGGAGGACGGTCCCTGGTGGGCAAGGTCAGACCAGAGGAGGGTGGAGGGAGATTTGGTAGCAAGGAGACCAATACTGCTTTTCTCTTTTCCACGTTGTGCTTCTTTTTTTTTTTTTTTAACTCTGAAATGAGCTTTCTCTGTTTTAAGAACTTCCTTCCTGAACAGATATCTTTCTAGGGGATACACCTTGAAATATTGATATTCTGACTTGTCCTCTAAATACTTTTTTCCCTCCAAAAAACTGGGGACTAACATTTGAAACTCAAACTTATATTTTGGTTTAAAACTCTCAATCTTGCCTTTAAAATACCCCTGAAGGAAGAAAGACACTTAAAGAAGGAGCAGTACCCTTCTTTTTTGGTATAAAAATGTGCCCATTCTTAGCAAGACACATGAGATGTCTCCCTACACTTAAGACGCTTATCAAAAGCTTTTCAGAATATGACTTGCAGCCAGAATCAGCAGACAGAGGCACTTGATTTGTACAAGATAGGAGGCTTTTAGCATCGTGGCCATTTAACCTAATCTAAAAGAGAAACACAGCTTAAATGAAATCCTACTTATTTTACTCTGCTATATTGCAGAATAATGGAATACCCACCCTTTTCTGCACAGGAGATCTCTAACTTGACTCTTGGCTCAGTGGGAAGCTCTCAGAACCATTTCCAATGCCAAACTCAAGATACAATAGGGTCTGGCCATTGGCCATGGAATCTCCTGCTCATGAAAGAATGGAGATGTGAACAGGATGGTACTGAATTATTAGCAGGAACTGACTTAACTTCTGGAAATAATAAACGAGGGTCTTAGCAAAGCCTCTTGTTAAGTGGCTAAATGTCTAATTCACCTGGGATATTGTTTCAAAATTCATTTCATCTTTGGTAATTTGATGAAAGGAAATGCTGTACTGGCGGTTTCTCTTGTGCAAGGCAGCACGCACCTAAGGGCAGGGCGATTTTATTTTGATGATTAATACCTGCAAGTTTCATGGCTTAATGGGAAAATGCTAGATATATTTGAGATGATACTACCTTCGCCCCCCTCTTCATTCATCAGGTAAACACCTCGATTACTTGCCTTCCATGCTTGTGCTCAGTAGAACTTATGTTTTCTGCTGACATCCTGGGAACGTTATTCTTGTGTATTTGTGGTGGGAGAAGCCCGGCAGTCGTGCACTGACTGGTTTCAAGTGGGCAGTGCTGAGTGTGCATTGTTTAACCCACAGCTCTTTTTAAAGACGGATAACGGGAGGCTGGGAGAACCACCAGAACGAAATGGACTATTTTCCCCTCTGCTCCCACGGCACCCTTAAAATTCCACCAAGAACTGCAGGGACAGCTTTGTTGCTGTTTACTTAAAGGATATGGCATTTATTTTCATAGGTTTATTAACTCTCTGTTAGATATGAGAGGACTGAAATTAGAAGTCACGGAATGAAGAGGGTTGAAGAGGACTAGGGTGGACAGCTCATCCTGGTTTTCCGGGGTCTGTCCCCATTTTAGCACTGAAAGTCCTGCATCCCAGGAAACCCCTGGGCATGGATGATGACCCTAAGAGCTTTCCTGCCTTTATCGTCCTTAAACCCTATTTAAATGATCTGGGAGAGCTAAGAGGCACTTGCATTTTAGATATATATATAGATATAGATATAGATCTCCAGACTGCAAACATCTCCTTTTAAAGCATTCTACTCTCACCCTTAGTAAGTTGAAACATTTAAATAGATATCTAACCTATTAATAAAAATGATTTTTTACATCTATAATCCTTTCAATAATTAATTTTTTTTCACAGTTATTGTCCCATGTTGTCCTCAAAATTAGGGCAATAACTCCATTTTAGAGAAAATAAAACTGAGGCTGAAAACAATAGTTAGTTTCCTGGTTCCATTTTCGTCCTGCCTGTGGGGTGATGGAGCACCGCCTTGCCCACCTTTCCTAGCTTTGAAGTCTTCACTTAGCAAGTCATCACAGAGCACACACTCCACACCCAGGACGTGGCAAGGAGGACACAGTTTTCAAATCCGCCCCACTTAACTCTTGTGCCAAGCCTTCCCCAGGTCCGATACAGAAATTATTACATTGCCTTAAAATCCCACCCTAAGAGAATTCTAAACTCTCTCCATGCTAAGCTTCAGCATTTTGGTATCTTCAAATGGGTTTCACCCAACAACCAAAAGAATAATTAAGTTCTCCTAATTTTAACTGATGCCATGGTCATTTGAGAACCCAAAGACAGTGGAGTGAGTCTCCTTGGCAGAGTGCTTGGGGTGTACACAGGTGTGTGGATGTGTGCACGTGTGTGTCTTCTAATAACAAACCTCATTTTCACTGCCCTGTCTCAGTACACCGGAGGAGCGGTTATAGTAGATTATGTCATTGTTAAAAAGAAGTCTATCTCTTTATTGACACAATATAGAATCTTTCAATATATAATAGTGCCATTAACCTCCATGTGGTCACCAGCCAGCCCCTCTCCACAATGTCTTTAAGAGTGCAAGCTCCCCCCGATATAATTAACCTTAGACTAGTATCTGCCTCTTTTTTTCACACACTTGAAGTCTCATCCAAGGCCCTGATCCCACACTCACCATGGGCCTTGGAGCTGCAGTTTCATGTTAAGTTTGGTGTGTGCTAAGGTCCTGTAGGGAGAAGAGACACACACATGTTATTAGCAAAAGCATCTAGCACAGGGCTATGTACAGGTGGCAGCTTAATAAGTACTCTTGGGTGACAGAATTGAGTTGTCAGGCCCTCTGTTCTCTTGGCTATTAATCCTTTTCTGTCATGGTTTAAAAGACAGGATGAAACAGCCAGAAAAATAAAAAACCAAAAGCTCTTTAAAGCCTGGACTTCAACTGATCAGATAGAAAGGAATATTTCAAAATGATGAGTGAGGTTAGAGTCTTTTGTATGGAATGGTTGGCCACTGGACCCTCAGACTCTCTGGGCATGGTCTCCAAAGGCTAGTTTTTAAATCGAAAGACAGTGAAGGGTTTCTTTTCCAAAATTTACCTTTTCTTTTTTCTTACATGTAATAACCAGCTTTCATGGTCAATAGCCCATATCCATCTAGGATAGCAAGGCTCTATCTGTCTTTTCAGTGCTTATTCTCAGTGCTAAACATAGTGCATAGTAGAGGCTCAATACATATTTGTTGAATAGATGAATATCGTAAGCCCTGGCAAAAGGAAGGGAGTAAAAGTAATATTTATTGTTTAATTACAGACTACTGTATACCATCGTAGGTAATAGAAGCTGCATCTGTATGAAGCATGCTTAATGAAATCTTGACTGTTCACACTTCAAGGTTCTAATTAAGCCGTGAAATTTCTTCCTCTACTGAACAATACTAAAAAAGTCTGTAGAGTGGCATATGCATCATGTTTAGCATTTGACCTATAAAAGAAATATTTAATGATGGAAACTACATGGTACATGTTCCTAAAATGCTGAGGAACAGGAGAAGACAGGTTGGTGAGTAATCCTAGGACCAGGCTTGATGAGGCAAGCAAGAAATCCTCGGTCAGGTGAGTGCCAGCTTCCTGGGATGAGGCACAAATCCAAGCTTTCCACATACGTCTATCAAAAACAAGGACTGTTTTGCTTAATTTGGGCTATCTATATAACCTCTTGTGCTGCTTTGACTTCTAGACCAGAATCCATGTATCACAAAGGGGCCCTGGCCAGAGGCAGCTGTACTTGTTCCATTGGGAAGGGCATGGGAGAGTCCCCAGGGATAACAGTTTTCCAACATCAAGTATTAAGTGATGTCTTGTTTCTACTATGCTGGTCTGAGTCCTTTCAGAACACAACCTCTCGTGGTCCCTGTTTTCCTTAGATGGAGGCATAAAACGCAGTGAAGAGGAGGTACAACGTTGAATATTCAAGGGAAATAGTAGTTGTAAAAAGAAGATGGAAGGAGAAATTAAATCTAACTTAAATAATAGAGGGAAGGAGAAACCAACCCAGAGGGGTTTATAACTTCTATAAAACTAAAGACACAGAAAATACAGTTGACCCAACACAGACAAGGCCAACTTGGAGCTGTCTTCAGCTACAATGTGTGTGAATGACATTCTGAATTGGATCCTTTCTTATCACCAACATCTCTGTGCCGGTTACAAAGTCTACCACCAGGTTTGAGACTGGGCAAGATCTGCCTGCAAAAAAAGGGTTGCATTTTTCTTCCAAAGAGACAGTAATGTCAGGCATGTGAAAATGAATTCCTTTACCCAAAGGCACAGAAGTAAAAGAGGATCACAGCACCCCTAAGAGGGCATCAGATTGAGGCTGTTTTCAGTCCCCCTCCTCCAAAGAGAAGCCAAAGTACAATGGCGGAACTGAACTCAAACTCTTCTAGAAAGTCTCAAAAGTTTCTCTCTTATCCCTTCCAAAATAAATGCAAGAGAACAGAGAGCTGACGTGCTCCTCAGTCAGATCTCTTTCAAGGCTGAACAATGTTTCTTGATCGTCACAAATGAGGAGCAGGTGAGCCAGTGAATTTTCATGTCATTTGGAGAAAAGTTTTATACCAGGTGTGCTTCTTGTCATTCATAAAACAAAGAATTTTAGCCATTATTTGAAAATCTGAGCTATGTATTTTTACTCAGTGAAAGCTCATGCCCTGATGAGAACAAATTTCTTTATATCCTTAATGCCAAAGGTTGGAAACAATTTATCAGTGTGATGGAACTCTTTTATGGCATGTAGAAAAGATCTGTCTGAAGAAGCAAACAGATACAGTTTTTGCAATCATTAAACATCTTCTTAGTTCATAAATCGTTTTTCCTCCTGACCCCAAACTGAATGAAAATAAATGTAATAAGATTCCTGATTCTTGGAACTTTGACATTAAAAACAAATGCATACACTATAGCCTTTCCATATTAAATTTCCTTTCTTCTTTTCTAAGAAGGTGGGAGCAAAATGTGTCACACATTGAAAGAGACTCTTGTTTGCTTTACAAAATTGGTCATTGAGAGTAATTAAAATATACTAATTTAGAAAAGTCGACACATAAGAACTATTTTTCATTAATGTGTCTAAAATATAAATTTTGTATTTCTACATAGGAAGAAAAAACAGATGTCAGAACAATTCGAATAGTATGATTCCAATTTTGTAAATTGAAACAATTACATGTGGTTTAGAACGACAGGAATGATCTACACCAAAAATAGGTGTTGATGGTGGTTGTCTGGGTGCATGAGCTCATGGGTGCTTTCCCATTTCTCCCTTTTTCTTCTCTTTCTCTAATGAACATGAATTGTTCTTGTAATAAAAACAAAATAAGGAATTTAAAAAATAATACTAAAATAAAACTCATAAAAATAATGCAATACTCATAAAAATACATCATGGATTTGATGTGTATGTATTTTCTTAGCTTACTTCCTGAGTTCTTTGAGTATCACCAGCCATTCCCTGTGTCTCATTTTCCGGTTATAGTTGACTCCAAGGCCCAAATGCTTCTTGGGAAGATGAGGAAGAAAGTCCTCAAAGATGGGAAGCAGAAGCTGGCCTGGGACCTGGGCAGCAGAGTTTACTTGGTCCCTTCCTTTTGGTGGTAGTAATATAAAAAGATAAAAAAAACTAAATCCTGTCTTCCTTTCAAAGCTTAACTTACACCAGACCCCTTTTTCTTTCCTGCTTATCTTTCTCCCTCTTTCCTCCCTTCCTTTATTTTTCTCTTAGTAAATTTGAAGCTTCTTAGAAGAGGGGCCTTCTCTTAGCTTGCTATCATGGTGTTAGTCCAAGGTAGGTGCTCAATAAGTATTTGCTGAATAAAGGCCCAGAGATGCTAAGCAATTTACCCAGGGTCATACAGTTGCTTAACAGCAAGGTCAGGAGTAGAATTCAGGCTAACTCAGAAATCCCACTGGCTATGGAAAGCATACGGTGCCAAATCAAAAGGAATGTTGGTGTCTCAGGCAGAGGGCGATGTCAGTAAACTGACAAGGCCATGGGTGATATACAGCATGTGCCACCAGGCTAGGGATGGAGACAAAGGGAGTGAAGGCAGGAATCAAGCTGATATACTTTGGTACATGTTTATAAGGCTCTGTTTATTATACAGTTGCTCCTTCCTGGAATACTTACTTTTAACCATTGTTTTCAACTTCTCATCGGTAAGAAGGTATATAGCTTTGTGAAAAGCGCAGGCACAACCAGCATTATATTTTTCTGGAGACCCTTTGTGATAAATTTCCTCAGCAGAGGAAAAAAATAAATCCATATACATTGAAATCACAATGAACTTGCTTCCATGAAAAGTCCCTGAGAGACAAAGCACCGAGTGTGAAAGCAGCAAGAGTGCAGATGAGAGCTTTCTCCCCGCTGAACTGCCTCTTCCATGAGGCAGCCAGTGCAGCCTCCAGGCCCAGGAGGTGAGGAAGAAAATCATTTTGTTGGGTAAAAGTACTCTGAGTAACTGCTTCCCTTGGAAATGGAAGAATTTCACTTTTCCATTTGACACATGGAGAAGACCCTGTGTTCAGTGAAGACACTGGAGTTAATCGTCCCAGGATAATGGCTACCTTTGACCAAAGACACAGCCCCAGGAGCTGTGGCTTCATTCTCTTCAAGTGTTGATCAAGTCTCAATCTTTGGGATGGTTGTGACATATTCTATTTCTGTAACTCCCTTTGAGAAAAGCATCCTATATAATTTTTTTTTTTTTTTTTTGTGGTACGCGGGCCTCTCACTGCTGTGGCCTCTCACGTTGCGGAGCACAGGCTCCGGATGCGCAGGCTCAGCGGCCATGGCTCACGGGCCCAGCCGCTCCGCAGCATGTGGGATCTTCCCGGACCAGGGCACGAACCTGTGTCCCCTGCATCAGCAGGCAGACTCTCAACCACTGCGCCACCAGGGAAGCCCCATCCTATATAATTTTTATCCACGTCTTGTAGTTGCTGCTGATGGTGATTCGTATCTCCACTAGAACCATACTGGGCGGAATTGACCCTTGGCAAGCATCCCTTCATGACATGATGAATAGGAAAATAGAGGGGTGGAAAAAGGAGAAAGCAAGCAGGCAAAGGGGGAGCTAAGGGACAGCACTGGGATGATGGAGCCATGAGCAATCAGGATCCCTCGACAATCTGACCCTCACATGCCTTTGCACCTGCATCCAACTTATTTTATGAAAGCCATGTTGTTTTGAAAACCTCTTAGTACCTGGGTTAGAGACATGAAAGCACCCCACGCATGCCAGTAATTTGACCTCCCTTCAAAACAATTTTTTTTTTTTTTTGTGGTACGTGGGCCTCTCACTGTTGTGGCCTCTCCCGTTGCGGAGCACAGGCTCCGGACGCGCAGGCTCAGCGGCCATGGCTCATGGGCCCAACCGCTCCGCGGCATGTGGGATCTTCCCAGACCGGGGCACAAACCCACATCCCCTGCATTGGCATGCGGACTCTCAACCACTGCGCCACCAGGGAAGCCCCAAAACAATATTTTTAAAGAACTGCTTACCTTATATTTAACAGGATAAGGAAAACACTGATTTTCTGGAAATAAAAGTTGTAGTCATGGGCCAATTTCCTTACTAATTCACTTCCACTGACTAACATAGGATCAATGTGCTGAAAAGAAATCCAGCATAAAGTGTCCTACCTTTCTGTTCTCGTCCTCTTTTCCGTTTCCTTTTGTAGTGATTTTTTTTGAAACTGACCTCTTTCTGGAGGAGTGTTAGTGTTTAAAATTTAGATAAATACAGCACTTGTTCCTGAGAGTAGCACTGTGTTAGTGAGGATGTAGATAAATTGGAACCCTTGTGCCTTGCTGGTAAGAACTGTAAAATGGTGCAGCCTCTGTGGAAAGCAGGTTGGCGGATCCTCAAAAAGTTAAACATAGAACTACCATATGGCCCAGTGGAACATACCTATGTTCCACTCCTAGGTATGTATCCAAAATAATTAAAAGCTGGGACTTGAAGAGATACTTGCACAACAATGTTACTAGCACCGTCATTCTTTTATATATATATATAAGTTTATTTATTTATTTTTGGCTGCGTTGGGTCTTTGTTGCTGTGCGAGGGCTTTCTCTAGTTGCGGTGAGCGGGGGCTACTCTTCGTTGCGGTGCATGGGCTTCTCATTGCCGTGGCTTCTGTTGCAGAGCATGGGCTCTAGGTGTGTGGGCTTCAGTAGCTGTGGCACGCAGGCTCAGTAGTTGCAGCTCGCGGGCTCTAGAGCGCAGGCTCAGTAGTTGTGGCTCATGGACTTAGTTGCTCTGTGGCATGTGGGATCTTCCCGGACCAGGGATTGAACCCATGTCCCCTGCATTGGCAGGCGGATTCTTAACCACTGCACCACCAGGGAAGTCCCAATAGCACCATCATTCTTTTTTTTTTTCTGCGTTGGGTCTTCGCTGCTGCGTGTGGGCTTTCTTTAGTTGAGGCGAGCGGGAGCTACTCTTCATTGCGGTGCACGGGTTTCTCATTGCAGTGGCTTCTCTTGTTGTGGAGCTCTAGGTGCATGGGCCCCAGTAATTGTGGCACGTGGGCTCAGCAGTTGTGGCTCACGGGCTCTAGAGCGCAGGCTCAGTAGTTACGGCACACGGGCTTAGTCGCTCTGTGGCATGTGGAGTCCTCCAGCACTAGGGATTTAACCCATGTCCCCTGCATTGGCAGGTGGATTCCCAACCACTGTGCCACCAGGGAAGTCCCAATAGCACCATAATTCTTAATAGCCAAAAGGTGGAAAATATTAACAGATGAATGAGTATACAAAATGTGGCATATACACACAATGGAATACTCTTCAGCCACAAAAAGAAATGAAATTTTGATGTACACTACAACATAGATGGTCCTTGTAAACATTATGCTTAGTGAAATAGGCTAGATACAAAGGGACGTATATTGTATGATTCCACTTGTATGAGGTATCTAGAACAGGCAAACTCATAGAGACAGAAAGTAGAATAGAAGTTCCAGGAGCTGGAGGGAGAGGGAAGGGGAAGTTATAGTTTAGGGGCTACAGGGATTGTACCTATGGAGACGGGTTTGTACAGGGAGATGGGTTTGATGAAAACAGTTTGGATAGAGATAGTGGTGATAGGTACATGGCATAGTGAATATATTTAATGGCATTGAATTGTACACTAACAAATGGTTAAAATGATAAACTTTATGTTCTGTACAACTTGCCACAAAAATGTAGCATATGCATAAAAAAGCCACTCTTTTGAGGGAATACAGTTCATAAGCTCATCAGTTATTGCCATATTGGTTATTGAATAGTCTTCTTGAAGTTCTATTAGACATGGCTTCCCTTCCTAAATTCAAAGTCATTAATGTATTATAACTCAATGTAACAAATCCTTGTTGAGTACCTACTCTGTACAAGGCAGTGTCTCTGCTCCCAATTAATTCATTAAAGGACTTGTGGAGGGGAAATAAGAATATTAACAAAGAACCATGGAAAGGGAAGGCTATATCCAGTTCTGGGATAGAACTGGTTCAAGGAATCATATACGTTTTGACAAGAGATTGGTCTTGAATGGTAGATAAGACTTCACTATGCAGAGGTGAGTGAGTGGGGAGAGCATTCCAGTCTAGAGAGAGCAAACGACGTGAGTGGAGATTCCAAGGCAGGGAAACGCAAGCATACCTGGGGAACAGGAAGTACTCAGCGTGATATAGGTTAGGATATGCTGAGGGAGAACGAGGCGGCAAGGCTGTAAAGGTGGCCTGTTGTAGAGAACTTGCAAGGCTGGGCTGGGAGCAACATACATCATTTGGAAGCCAACTGTGAAGAGATATGATTGGAGCTGCATTTCTGCAGGATTCGTCTGGTTTCAGCGTGGGAGTTCAGGCAAGGAGCTCAAATAAGGTGATGGCAGCAGACACAGTCCAGCCCAGAGCAAGATGAGGGATGTTCCTCAGAGGAGAACCTCTTTGGGTGGAGGGTGGAGAAAAGGAAATAGGCAAGTATGGAGAGGAAGGCATTTGAGGAGAGAGGTCGGAGAATTCAATTTCCCATGCTGGTTTGCAAGAGGCCTCACGTAGTGAAAGCACCACAGATTCATACTTGTGAATCCTAGCAAGGCCTTCCCCACCCGGCTCTCTCTCATTTCTCTGCAGGAGATATTTCAAGCCTTCTCCACCTTCCTCAGATTTCCTCCTGTCCTGCCATCTTCCTCCTCATTCTCAGCTTCCGACTTTGCCAAGAATCACTGACATCATCAAATCAGAATCCTGTCAGCTTCTTGCTATCCTAGCAGCAAACTGACTTGCCTCTGAACCTGCTCTCTCCTCCTTTCCTCCTCCTGCTCTATGCACTGAGTTCTACCCACCTCCTTTGGAACCTGGAATGATCAGTGATCCCCTCTCCTATAATGCCAACCTTCACCTCTCCATTGGATCCTTCCCACAGAGACTTTTTTTTTTTAAACATCTTTATTGGAGTATAATTGCTTTACAATGGTGTGTTAGTTTCTGCTTTATAACAAAGTGAATCAGTTATACATATACATATGTCCCCATATCTCTTCCCTCTCGCGTCTCCCTCCCTCCCACCCTCCCTATCCCACCCCTCTAGGTGGTCACAAAGCACCAAGCTGATGTCCCTGTGCTATGTGGCTGCTTCCCACTAGCTATCTATTTTACATTTGGTAGTGTATATATGTCCATGCCACTCTCTCGCTTTGTCACAGCTTACCCTTCCCCCTCCCCATATCCTCAAGTCCATTCTCTAGTATGTCTGTGTCTTTATTCCCGTCTTACCCCTAGGTTCTTCATGACCTTTTTTTTTTTTCTTAGATTCCATACATATGTGTTAGCATACGGTATTTGTTTTTCTCTTTCTGACCCATAGACTTTTAAATGCTCAAATCTCTCTTCTTAAAAGCAAATCTCTCTCTTCTTGAAAAATGAAGGCATTGGCACTTGTCCTTTCCAGATACTGCTGCTTCTTGCTTCCCCACTCCAGCCAATCTTGTTGAAAAAATGGTTGGCGCTGTACACTCATGGTGAGGTAATCTCACTCTCCTTTCTCACTTCCAGCTCACTCCTCACTCATTACCTGGCTTCCACCTCCATCCCTCCACTCAAACTGCTGCTACAAACGTCACTAACAACCTCTTAGTAACTGTCAAAAGAACATTGATCAGTTCTATTCTTACTTGACTAATCTTGGTTTTTTTTTTAAGATTTATTGAGATATAATCTACACACCATATAATACACCCATTTAAAAAGGTACAATTAGTATTTTCACATTTTAGCATATTCAGAGAGTTGTGTAACTATCACCACAATCAATTTTTTTCAGTTATCACCTATGTATTTTTTTTTTATTGTGGTAAAATACACAAAACATAACATTTACCATCTTAGCCTTTTTTTTTTTTTTGGCTGCATTGGGTCTTCATTGCTGCGCGCAGGCTTTTCTCTAGTTGCAGCGAGCAGGGGCTGCTCTTCGTTGCAGTGCATGGGCTTCTCACTGAGATGGCTTCTCTCGTTGCAGAGCACGGGCTCTAGGCGTGCGGGCTTCAATAGTTGTGACACGTGGGCTCAGTAGTTGTGGCTCGCGGGCTCTAGAGTGCAGGCTCAGTCGTTGTGGTACAACGGGCTTCATTGCACCATGGCATTTGGGATCTTCCCAGACCAGGGACCGAACCCGTGTTCCCTGCACTGGCAGGTGGATTCTTAATCACTGCGCCACCAGGAAAGTCTCTTCTTAGCCATTTTTAAGTATACAGTTTAGTATGTTAAGTACATTCACATTGTTATGCAACCATCATCACCATCTATCTTCAGAACTCTTTTCATCTTGCAAAACTGAAACTCTATACCCATGAATAAATAGCTCCCTACTTCTTCTCAACCTCTGGCAACTACCATTCTACTTTCTGTTTCGATGAATTTGACTACTCTAGGTGACTCATGTAAGTGGAATCATACAGTATTTGTCCTTTTGTGATTGGCTTATTGCACAGCATAATGTCCTCAAGCTTCATATATGTTGTAGCATCTGTCAGAATTGCCTTCCTTGTTAAGGCTGAATAATATTCCATTGCATATATATATCACATTTTGTTCATCCATTTATCCATCTATGGACTCTTGGGTTGTTTCCACCTTTTTTTTTTTTTTTTTGCGGTACACGGGCCTCTCACTGTTGTGGCCTCTCCCGTTGCGGAGCACAGGCTCCGGACGCACAGGCTCAGCGGCCATGGCTCACGGGCCCAGCCGCTCTGCGGCATGCGGGATCCTCCTGGACCGGGACACGAACCTGCGTCCCCTGCATCGGCAGGCGGACTCTCAACCACTGCGCCACCAGGGAAGCCCTGTTTCCACCTTTTGACTATTGTGACTCCTTGCTGCTATTAACACTGGTGTACAGGTATCTCTTTGAGTCCTGGCTTTCAATTCTTTGGGGTATACATGGAGAAGTGGAATTACTGGATCATAGGTAATTATATTTTTAATATTTTGAGGAATTGCCATAGTGTTTTCCATAGCAGCTGTACCATTTTACCTTCTTTTTTTTTTTTTTTTTTTTTTTTTTTTCCCGGTATGCGGGCCTCTCACTGTTGTGGCCTCTCCTGCCGGGGAGCACAGGCTCTGGACACGCAGGCCCAGCGGCCATGGCTCACGGGCCCAGCCGCTCCGCGGCATGTGGGATCTTCCCGGACCGGGGCATGAACCCGTGTCCCCTGCCTTGGCAGGCGGACCCCCAACCACTGCGCCACCAGGGAAGCCCCCATTTTATATTCTATTCAGCAGTGCGAAAGGGTTCAATTTCTCCACATCCTCACCAACACTTTTTTTTTTATAGTAGTCATCCTAATAGGTGGAAGCTTGTATCTCATTGTGGTTTTGATTTGTATTTCCCTAATGGCGAATGAAATATCTTTTCATGTGCTTATTGGTCATTTGTATATCCTCTTTGGAGAAATGTCTGTTCAAGTCCTTTGCCCATGTTTGAATTGTGTTGTCTGAGGTATTTCTGTTGTTGAGTTGTAGGAGTTCTTTATATATTCTGGATATTAATCACCATAATCAGTTTTATAACATTTTCATCACCTCAAAAGGAAACCTCACACCCTTTAGCTGTCACCCTAAATCCCCCCATCCCCTACTCTTGGGTTTTTGACAGCAGTGTTACTCTTTTCTTGCAGAACTCTCTTGCCTTGGCTTCTAGAAAATTACCCTTTTCTGGTTTCTTCCTACTTCTCCAGTTGTACATTTGCTCCATTTCCCCTGCCATCAGTTAAACTTTGACATGCTTCAGAATTCCATCCTTGACCCCTTCTCATCTCACTCTACACTCTCCCTGGGTGGTCTCATTTATTTCCATGATTTCTATGGTGATTCTCGAATTTCTACTTCCGTCCTGCTTAAGACTGCTTAAGAGCACATCCAATCCGTCTCCGCTTCCTGCTGCCTCTAACTCTTTCACAACTCTAAATCCATTGGCTTCTCATCATCTGCACTGCCACTCTCCGATTTCCAACCACCACCATCCATCATCTCTTGCCTGAATTACCTCAAAGCCTCCTAACTGGTCTCCCTACCTCCAAACTTGCCTCTCTCAAATACACATAGTTTTCCCGAGAGATTTTCTACAGTGTGAATCTGATCATGGTGTCCCACACTTAACAACTGGTTTTCCAGTCACTTCAACGTGACTTCTCTTGCCCCAGGGTCACCATGCATGCTGCTCCTTCTGTTTGAATGTTCCTCTAAAGCCCCCTCCACACACCTGGTTGACTTGCCCCTCCTGTGTCAGCTTAGACATCACTTCTTCCAGTGGGCTTTGCTCTGCTTCCCTAAGCAGGGTGGGTAGCCCATGCAGCTGTTCCCAAGTGCCTTGTGGCTCTGCTCACACCTTAATTACCCATTCACCTTTCTGTGTCTCCCACCAGCATGCAAGCTCCCTGTGTGTTTGCTTGGCACACAGTAGACCATCAATATACATTTGCTATATGAATTTGTGATAACTGTTTTCTAGCAGAGAATTGGGGACTATCACTCTGGAACCTGATGGAGAAGACAAGGTTGGAGATTTAAATGGAAACTTGTTGAGAGAGTAACATTGACATATATACACTACCAAATGTAAAATAGATAGCTAGTGGGAAGCAGCTGCATAGCACAGGGAGATAAGCTCTGTGCTTTGGGACCACCTAGAGGGGTGGGATAGGGAGTGGGGGGAGATGCAAGAGGGAGGGGATATGGGGATATACGTATATGTATAGCTGAACACTTTGTTACACAGCAGAAACTAACACAACATTGTAAAGCAATTATATTCCAAAAAGATGTTAAAATAAATAAATAAATAAAGCATTAAAAACATCAAAAAAATTGGAAACGAGAATTAATTGCATGCAGGAGACAGTTGAAGCATTGAACTATATTTGATGTTTATTGAACGTGAATATATATCTTATTAAAAATAAGTATAGGGCTTCCCTGGTGGCGCAGTGGTTGAGAGTCCGCCTGCCGGTGCAGGGGACACGGGTTCGTGCCCCGGTCCGGGAATATCCCACATGCCGCGGAGCGGCTGGGCCCGTGAGCCATGGCCGCTGAGCCTGCGCGTCCGGAGCCAGTGCTCCGCAACAGGAGAGGCCGCAACAATGAGAGGCCCGCGTACTGAAAAAAAAAAAAAAAAAAAGTATATACATATACTATTAGTATATATATTATTAGTATATAATGCATATACTATGCTTTAGTATAGTATAAGTATATACTATAAGTATATAGGTATTAAAATAAGTATATATATGTCCTTATCACAAATCTGAATATATACTTACTATATTCAGATTTTAAAGGCAATTTCAAAGAATTCTCATCTCTCTGCCTTCAAAATTTCAATATTTGTGTTTTTAAGACCAGAGTCATTAACAACTATTTGGGCGGCTCCAGATGATCTCATTTTTGAGTTGAACTGCACAGACTTGGTCAGTACTGCAGCTTGAGTCCCTTCGAGTCTGCTGCATGCTCTGCTAAATCACCTCTACCTGTTGTCTTCTCCCTCTCTCCTAAGGCACCTCTGGCTTTTGGAGGGAATGGAGCAATTTTCAAGTTGAATACTACCTGATTTCTTTGGATCACATGATCAGGAAACAGTTGAAGTTTTGGTTTCCAATTATTTCAAACTTACCCAAGGGTGAGCTTCTTAAACACAATCAGGGACCTGATGAATAGAATTGGGACATAGTAATGACTGAGTATAATTTCCATAAAAGAATGTCTCCTTAAACATCTAGCCCCAAGAAGTATGATGATGGTGTTGTTAAGCACTCATTATGTATATTTAGTCTCCATGACTCATTTAGGCTTCACAACAACCCAAAGAGGTAGATCTCATGATGTCCATTTTACAGATGCAGCTACTGACAGAGGTTATGTGGTTGCCCAAGGTTAGTCAGCTTATGTAGTGAAGCCAGTATTCAACCCCAGGCTGGCCAGACTCAACGACCAGGCTCATAAGACTTACATTCAGCTTTGTTCCTGAAGCAAAGCCAGGTGCTTGGTGTCTGAAGTCGGCACAGATAAAACCGTACAATGGCAAACACATGGAAAATATAACACGCTCCTAATTCACGATAGCTTTCTACTTCCGTCACTGCTTTTCATCTTTCTAAGAACCCCAGGTGTGCGAGGACAGGGCCATTATCCCCATTTCAGAGATGAAGGGATTGAGGCACAGGCAGGTTAAGCGACTTGCCCATTGTCTCACAGCAAGGCAGCGGCTCAGCTGATATTAGAACCCAGGTCTCCCGGCTTTTAGTTAAAAAGCTTTTTTCCATTACAGCACAACCTCGTGGCCTTCAGCTTTCAGACTCCGATTGAACAGCAGCATGTGAATTAACTGAGGTTACTATATTATCTCCTAAAACGATGGCTTCCCATTAAAAAAAAAAAATGAACAGCAAAAAATTCACCAATGGAACATGTGCAAAATACATTTTCCAAGGTTATTCTTACCCAGAGCTGTCTTAAAAAAATTATTATTCTCCATTTGGGCTTTTGGTCCATGATGCCAGGGTGTGGGTAGTTAAATGGTAATTTAAACAAACAATTTTCAGAATTGATTTCTGGTTAATAGGCCTGATTTGGGAAGTTGGTGGATTTGGAAGATGCATGTTAAAAGGAACTGAGAAATTGGTTGACCAGCACAGTTAGGGAATTTAAAGATGTTGATTTGGATATGAACAACCCAAAGAGTTCTAGCAGCAATTGGGTTTGGTGGCCCGACAGGACAGCATGATCAGCTATGTGTTGGTAATGTGGCTTTCAAGGTACGTGCATGCACGATGGATTGTAATGGGGTTAACAACCGTTATTTGGTTATAAAGTACTACATATGCACACTTAGCACACTTGTTGGGATTTGTGTTGGCTTTACCTGTAAAATATTTTTGTTTGTGGAAAATATGTCTTTAAAACACCTACAGATATATGTATTAGGTTGTAATTCAACAGCTATTGATCGGGGCCCTACTCTGTTCGAAATGAGGTGCCTGCGAGGTCCTGAATCAGGATTTTTGATGCTACCTGAGTCTGTGAGCCTCAAGGATGCAGGAGTGGTCCTGTGGCTGCCTGTGTCCCATCCTGCCCTCTGCTCTTCGGGGGAGCCCAAGTCCTCATTTCATCCATTCAGGTGCTTGGGGGATTCCCAGTTTCTGAGCTCCCAGCAATCCAAGAAGCAAATGTTGTGAGGAGGAAGCCCCACCTACCTTTCAGCTTTGTTCCCAGGCCAACTAAAACCAGAGAAGTCTTTCTATTTTGAGAAAAGCAATTTATTCTGGACTCATGTTTTCTCCCACACTTGGGCAGGTGAGATAATCTGAATACAGTTTTATCAGCCTTAACTCTTGAATTCTTGGCTGCTATACTTAAAAAAAAACCTCAAAGAGGCATAAACCTTCCATTTCCATACCAAAGAGCACTAGGCTCTTCTTGGAAAACTTTATCTCTTTAGTGGCAGTGCTTGTCTCATATTCTGTCACAGGATGGTGAGAAAATCAGCTATAAGAAGGGGAAATACTGCGCTGGCAGAAACTTAAAACTAACTCGCTGATAACAATGAAGCAGTAAGCATATGTTCTTTTCTCCCCTCTTTCTTAAGCAAATATGTTGAGAAGAAAAAATATCTTAACATAAAACAATCTTTCACATCTCCACACAAGAAGACTCAAAAATGTATAGCCTTGACTTCACAATTTATAGATTCAGAGCTGCTTTTGTTTTCAAGCTTTTGCTTAAGTTCTTAAGGAATGCCTCTCAAGACGGATTAAAATACAAAAACAAGAAAAATTAAAAGGTGCATATGAGAAAGTAGAACACAAACCGGGGTTCATCTGCAACCAGAAATACACGGGTTTTTGTGTGTGGTGGAAGTTTTATGGATGCTCCGAAGGTCACACAGATGTTGAGGGAACAATTACAATTTCACATCTGTGCTTATGTGCTCTATGATAAATCACATTTATCTCTCCAAACATTTCAGCCACTTGTTATCATTTTTCAATTATTTTTACTCTGTTCTAGGGGGCTTTCTCAGGGATAATTTGTCTCTTAAATCTCCTGTTTTTTATTTGCCCCCAGTGAGAGAAGCAGGAAGTACACAGCAGATCTTGGAAAGGAAGAAGTTGGCTGTTCCCCACAAAACTCTGAGTTGCTCTTAACCCCTCTCCCCGCAAGAGATTTTTTTTTAATTTAATGAAAGAATGGCCAAAAATTGAATGAATCAAAGGACAGGAATATAAGTTTAAAAACCAGGGAACCTTCCTGAAGAAAATAGTTTATACTTAGGGAAGAATCCAATATGCCCCCCCAACCCCAAAATACAATAAAACAAAATCACATAAGAGCTTATTTAAAATTTATATTTATGATTTTCTATAGATTCACAAGATTTCATTTCTATTTTAAAATATTTAAACAAAACTCTTTCCTTTCCCTTTGATTTGTGAATATCAATATTGTCACACTTAATATGTAGCAGATTAGCCAACTTTATTGAAAGTGGTAAAGTAAGGATAAAAATAGGACCTCCACAGGGCTGTTGTGAGGCTTAAAATATGTAAAGTGTTCATAACAGGGGAGCACAGAGTAAAATGTTTAATATTTGTTTATTATTATCATTATTATTATTACTTATAAGTGTATCTCTATATTTATTTTCCACACAATTGGGATCAAGTTATACATACTCTTTTGTCACCTATTATTTTTTAAAGATAATAGCTTTCAGACACCTTTCCTTGTTAGTAACCATAAATTCATATTTTTTAAAAAAGAAAGAACAAAGAAGAAATCGGACTATATTGGATATTTTTGGACTCAATCCGTCTTGAAAATAAATGCCACAAACCAGGTCCTTCTCCTGTAGATTCCCATCACACGATTCAGTATTGTTAAAGAGAGCAAGGTAAATAACATCCAGGTCTGTGAGCTGACTTGGCAGCCAGACCCCAAGCAAGCAGAGGGCAGTTGGTCTCCAAGAGCGTCCAGGGGGCTCATATGCATTAGGGCGGGTTCAAACGCCCCCTGGAAGTCTAGTCATGTCCTAGGGTGACAACATGGTAGAATTACTTCTTAAGCAGAATCAATGCTTTATTATTGTTTGGGGACTTGAATGCCCAGCTGAAGTTTCATCTCCAGTTATAAGCTGATTCTGAGTTGTGGAACCAACATAGTCTGAAAGTCGGCTGGCCCTGCTGCCTGTCTAGCCCTTGACACGGTTTTGATCTGAAAGGGCTTCTGGAGGGAGCCCACGGTGAGGAGAAAGGGCACAGACTTCATGCTTGGTGGTAGCCACCTTCTGCAGTGGGTCGAATGGTGTCCCCCCAAAGTTAGTTCATGTCCACCTGGAACCCATGAATGTGACCTTTTTAGGAAATAGAGTCTTTGCACATATAATCAAGTGGGTTGAATGGTGTCTGCAGTGGGTTGAATGGTGTCCCCCCAAAGTTAGTTCATGTCCACCTGGAACCCATGAATGTGACCTTTTTAGGCAGTAGAGTCTTTGCAGATATAATCAAGTTAAAACAAGGTCATACCAGATTAGGTTGGGCCCTGAATCCAGAAGAGGGGAATTTGGACACAAGGAGAATACCATGTGAGAATGGAGGCAGAGGTTGGAGTTATGTTGCCACAAACCAAGGAATGCCAGGAATTACTGGCAACCACCTGAAGCTAGGAGAGAGGCAGTGAACAGATTCTCCCTCTGAGCCAGGAAGGAACCAACCATGCTACACCTTGATTTAGGATATCTGGCCTTCAGAACTGCAAGAGAATGAATTTTCGTTGTTTTAAGTCACCAAATTTCTGGTAATTTGTTATAGCAGCCCTCTGAAACTAATACACATTCTCACGAATATATGCAGACCAAAATGGAAATATGAAAAGTATACACCCGGAATAGATAGACAAATAAGAAAGGAAGGAAGGAAAGGAAAAAAGAAGGAAAGGTAGAGAAAGAACAAGTGTCTGGCTGGCCAATACTGTTTAATCAGAGGATGTCAGCTATCGCTTTGTTAAGGTGCTAAGTCTCATTGGCTCATCTAAGAATCTGGCCCTGAATCCACAGCTGATAGAACATACACACGGATGGAAACACTAGCCAGTGATAGTCAACATATCTGTATCTGTAAGCAGCGTGCTACTTAGATGCCATGTGGACGTCACTGTTACATTATTCACCCATGGTCCCCTCTCTTGAAGACCCAGGCCCAAGTCTAGTGGGCAGGAGGAGGATTTGAGTGTCCCGCAAGGTGCTGATTCTAAAATTACACGAAGCTATTCTCTTTTACGCAAACCTCCGTGACCTGACTGTTGGCGAGTGTGTTCTGGGGGACCTCAGCCGTCTTCGATGTGAGCCCTGCTGCTGATGCACGGAACCTGGGTGCGTGTTACTCATCCTTGCATAAGAACAGTTTAACCCCTGTTTATTCCCTGCAGTCCTAGGATTTAAATGCATTTGAATGAACCCCAGCCAGGGTCAAATGATCACACTGAAAGAGAAAGAAAGAGTTTTTGCTAAATGAATTTTGGAGTGTCTTTGCTTTACAATGAGGGTCACTGACTATATTATCTTGCTAGTGCTACCATGACAAAATACCACAAACTGGGAGACTTCAACAACAGAAATGTACTGTCTCACAGTTCTGGAGGCCAGAGTCTGAAATCAAGGTGTTGACAGGGTTGGTTCCTTCTGAGGGCTGTGAGGAAGAATCTGTTCCAGGCCTCTCTCCTTGGCTTATCGATGGCCATCTTCTCCCTGTGTCTCTTCATATAATCTTCCCTCTGTGCATGTCTGTCTCTGTGTCCAAATTTCCCCTTAAGACCCTATCTCCCGGGCTTCCCTAGTGGCGCAGTGGTTAAGAAACCGCCTGCCAATGCATGGGACACGGGTTTGAGCCCTTGTCCGGGAAGATCCCACATGCTGCAGAGCAACTAAGCCTGTGGCCACAACTGCTGAGCCTGCACTCTAGGGCCCGTGAGCCACAACTACTGAAGCCCGCACTCCTAGAGCCCGTGCTCCGCAACAAGAGAAGCGACTGCCATGAGAAGCCTGCATACTGCAACGAAGAGTAGCCCCTGCTCGCCGTAACTAGAGAAAGCCTGCACGCAGCAACAAAGACCCAAGGCAGCCAAAAATAAATAAATAAATAAATTTATTAAAAAAAAAAGAAGACCCTATCTCCAGTTAAAGACTCATTCTGAGATCCTGAGGGGTGGGCTCCAACATATCTGTTTTTTGGGGGGGTTGGATTTCAATTCAACCCGTAACACTAACCAAGCCAAGCTAAGAGCCTGGACTCTGAGCCTCACTGCCCAAGTTCACATCCTGACCCTGCTCTTTCCTCTGCACCTTGAGGCAAGTCATTTCACTGGGTCTCAGTTTCCTCACTGTAAATGGGAATGGTAGTAACAGAACCTCCCTCTTAGGGTGGCTGTGAAACTGTACACATGACTGTGCTTGTCACATGCTTAGCGCAGCGCTGGTAGCTAGTAGACACCCAATAAATAGATAGCATTAGAGGCAGACCTTGTCTCATGGCGCTTCATTGTGTTCTGCACATATTGGAGCTTTTTACAAGTTGAAGGTCTGTGGCAACCTGCATTGTCAGATGACGGTTAGGACTTTTAGCAATAAATTATTTTAAAATTAAGGTATGTACATTTTTTTTTTTTTTAGACACAATGCTATTGCAACCTTATAGACCACAGTGTAATAGAAACACAACTTTTATCTGCACTGGGAAACCAAGAAATTCACGGAACTTGCTTTATTGTGATATTTGCTTGATTACAGTGGTCTGGAGCCAAACCCGCAATATCTCAGATCTGCCTGTACTATTATAAGGCAGGTGACGGACTGGTCTGAGGAGCAAGACATCAGGATGATGGTACTGGGCCAGCCTGATGCAAGCCGACCTACTGTGTGACTGGCGATCTCCTAAGAGGATGGACCTGCAGTGTCATCGTATCCTGGGGCTCTCATGGCCCCAAGCCCTCCTCCCCTCCACCACCACCCCGCCCCCCGTGCTCTCTGTGTTTCTGGAAGAATCCAGCAAACATTCATACTCATGTCTCTGAAGGTTTGACTGGAGTCCATGTCTAGGCTTTGGGCTGCCATTGGCTGCCTCAAAGAACTAAAATCCCCATCAAAGTCAACAGGTTCTTTGGAGAAATAGTTATGTGTGTGCGTTTGTTCCTCTTCCTTCTCCAGAAAATGGCAGGTGCCCTGCATGGAAGTTAGAAGAGCCTTTTCTACATTGCAGCCCCACAAGGCACTCACTCCACTTGCCACTCCTCCATTTCTTTAACAATATATATAAACAGACAACACTTTAGATGCCAGGAAATGATGTGACCTAGAAAGTGAGATGACAGATAAAATGAGGGAAGGATCTCCAGGAACACAATCTTGTCGAGGTGGATCTTGTCAGAGCAGATTTTCTGTGACCATAATAAAGGCTTTTAACATGAGCTGGGTTGCCTCATTTCCGAGGAGTAGGAGCTAGAGAGATTCTTTTTTTTTTTTTTTTTTTTTTTTTTTTGCAGTACGCGGGCCTCTCACTGTTGTGGCCTCTCCTGTTGCGGAACACAGGCTCCGGACGCGCAGGCTCAGCAGCCATTGCTCACGGGCCCAGCAGCTCCGCGGCATGTGGGATCCTCCCGGACCGGGGCACGAACCCGTGTCTCCTACATCAGCAGGCGGACTCTCAACCACTGCGCCACCAGGGAGGCCCTAGAGAGATTCTTAAAAAGGAAAAATAAATATTGCTCTAATTGGAGCCAGAGGTGAGGCAGGGTGGGACAATGAGTGAGCAAAGACTATTTATGTTGGAAAAAGGGAAGCATTACAAACGATTTAGCTGAGAAATTCAGGAAGATTAAGGGCTTGGTTCAAAACCAAAGCAGACCCTCTTGTTTGAGAAGAAAGGACAGAGTCTAGGAATGAAGAGGAAGATTCAAATTATAGGGCAGTGAATATAAGCTAAATGAAAAGAGAAACCACTGTTTCCTGCAGGTATTAAAGCCGGGAAATTCAGTGTTAGGACAGGTATGCTGGCTGTATCTCAAAAGACTTGGGAAAATTTCTTGCTAATGAAAAATGTTCATGGTTGGTCAAGATTAGGTAACAGTGACTTGAGCAGAGACTGGGGGATATTTACAAAGATCATTATAGACAACAGTGTCCCCAAACTGACACTAGAAATTTCTAGAAAGTTGATCCAATGTCCTATATTTTCCTTTTGTATTTCTCCATTAGTGCGTGGCTCATTGGTCATGGTTACCCTTTTTTTTTTTTTTTGAGCAGATAGTTTACATATTTCTTATACTTTACATGTTTATTTATACATAAACATTTACATTTATTTATACATACATACTTATACTTTATATATAAAAAGGTTACCCATGACCCCCTTTTACAGTTGAGGAGACTGAGGCTCACAGACCCAAAATGAGTTACTCAAGGTCATTGGAAGGCAGAACTGAGATTCACACCCAGGTCTGCCTTAAGTATGAATGAGCACAATTTCTCAGTACATTTCATGGGACTCAGAGAACTTGAGACATGAAGTGGAAATTAAAAACCATACAATCTGACCACCTTTTCTCTTACGCTTACAAATGAAGATACTAGGTCCAAAGGTGGGGAGGGATTTGTCCAAGGTCCCATAGGAGATGGCAGAGTAGAGAGTCATTTGCTAGAAATTAATTCATGAATCTATGGGATTTCTGTAGCATTAGAAGAAAGATATTGGTGCACCTCACAACTCCAAGTTCCCTCAAAATATCTAGGTATTTTTACACATTACTGTATATAAATAGATAAACAACAAGGACCTACTGTATAGCACAGGGAACTATATTCAATATCTTGTAATAACCTGTAATGGAAAAGAATATATATATGTGTGTGTGTGTGTGTGTGTGTGTATATATATATATATATATATATAAAACTGAATTACTTTGCTGTATACCTGAAACATTGTAAACCAACTGTACTTCAATTAAAAAAAATCTGGGTAGTTTTACACTTCACATGTCTTGAACAATCCACATCTGGGCAAACAAAGTATATGCTCCTTTTTTTTTTTTTTTTTGTGGTACGCGGGCCTCTCACTGTTGTGGCCTCTCCCGTTGCGGAGCACAGGCTCCGGACGTGCAGGCTCAGCGGCCATGGCTCACGGGCCCAGCCGCTCCGCGGCATGTGGGATCTTCCCGGACCGGGGCACGAACCTGTGTCCCCTGCATCGGCAGGCGGACTCTCAACCACTGCGCCGCCAGGGAAGCCCACTCCTATTTTTAACAAATCTCAAATAATAGCATTGGAGGAAGTAAAATTTTTCTTATTAACCTTTCTGCTTCTGCTTAGTCTCAGTTTACCAGGGTTCAACTTATATCAAGATTACTCTTGGGAGTAGAACCAGATTAATAATGGCATCTTTAGTCAAACAAAAGTGTGAATGATAGAAATTTTGAAAATGTTCAACAGTTAGAATCTCACTCAACCAACACTTGGTTACCAACGACTCTGTGTGTCCTGCTAGGTGGTGGGGATACTAAGTGGAATAGAAGAAGATTTCAGTCTTCAAAGATCTTATAGCTTAATGGAGAGACAGACATACAAAGATATGTCATCACACAGTCTGAAAAGTGTTATAAAAGAAACAGAATATACACAGATAAGAATTTAACTTGGTAGAGGTCCTCAGGGAATCTGTCAGATTAATAATAAATATAATTCATAATTAGTAAATCCGTGTTATAAATTAGTGTTCCAGAAGTTCTTCAACTGTATTTGAAAATTTGTGACCCACCCTACTCCAGTATGACCTCAGCTTAACTAGTTACATCTGCAATGACCCTGTTTCCAAATAAGGTCATAGTCTGAAGTTCTGGGGATTAGGACTTCTCATGAATTTGTGGGGCGGCGGGGGAACACAATTCAACCCATAGCACCCCAGTGTAGATTCAGATTTTCTCCTGAGTTTCTTCTTACACCAGCCATATCGCAGGACACTACTCTTTGGGCAGCCCATTCCCTTTGACTTCAGATAAATTTCAAAGGAAGTGATGAGGAAATGGGAATTTTGCACGTGATGGGTCACCCTCACAAGGCTTATCTCCTGTCCTTGGGCTACTGTAAATACACATCACTGAATTAACAATATGAATTAATCTGCATAGTTACCGTAATCATGTTAGTTTGGAATTACTCAATGACACTTTTCCTTCCCTGCACAAAGAAAGAGTGCAGCCACCACTCTGCCCAGCCTGTCCAAAGAGACGTTGTTTCCAGAGTAGAATGCTGAGCAGCTTGGTTGAGGCACCAATATTCAGCTGCTTGTTTGCTTATCTCTCCTCTCTGCTTAGTCTGCTAGGGACTGACCCAAAGAGGTACTGATAAAACACCTTGGGGGATATGGGGAGGGAGAAGGGTAAGCTGTGACAAAGTGAGAGAGTGGCATGGACATGTATACACTACCAAACGTAAAATAGATTGCTAGTGGGAAGCAGCCGCATAGCACAGGGAGATCAGCTCGGTGCTTTGTGACCACCTAGAGGGGTGGGATAGGGAGGGTGGGAAGGAGATGCAAGAGGGAGGAGATATGGGGTTATGTGTATATGTATAGCTGATTCACTTTGTTATAAAGCAGAAACTAACACGCCATTGTAAAGCAATTATACTCCAATAAAGATGTTTAAAAAAAAAAACCAAAAACCCACCTTGTGGGGCCTGATAGCCTTTATGCCTTGCAAGAGCCTCAGGCAGACTGCAGGTAGCTGTTGTGGAAGGAGGCACAGCATGGCCAAATCATGAGGCCTTTTCAAGCGGCCCTTCAATGTGGTAGGGCTCCAGCAGCTCCTGCTCAGATGTCAAAGGCATGAGGACATCAGGTCCACGACGGTGTCTCAGAGAACGGGTTCTCTGTGAACACAGGAGCTCCCAAAACAGAGGAGCAGCTCTTCTCCCCACTCCTGATCAGCTCCGCTTGCTGCCTCTATTTGGCAAATAGTGTTTTGAAGGACTTTATGATGATCTCATAGCCATGTGTTGAAGTCTGTAAGACAGAATACTTCTGCTGGTACATTGTATGCAGTTGGGCAATGATTTGAGTAGCGTAAGCCAGAAATCTTCGCTTTCAATCACGATGCTTTTGCCCTGAGTCGTCTGGAGAGTGCCCAAGTCCTTAGCTCTCCACCCTCTGTTTCTGTTTTATAAACCAGAACACAAGCGGCATTACAGGGGAATAGAGAAGCAGGTTCCAAAAGGGTGGCCCACACATCAGGTGCTGGCACTGTCCATGAGAGTAGGCATTGACTGAGGGTTCCAGCAGTTCTTGTGAACGTGAGGGAGGAAGTGGGACTTGCAGAATCTACTAAGCAACAGCAAAAGGACCCTGTCCAGTCTAGGCAGAAGGAAAGGAGGAAATAAAAGTCTGCATGGATACAAGAGATTGTATAAAAGAAGTCGGGCACACCGGCAGTCTCTGGAGTCCCGTGGTGCTCTCCACTCCTTGCTGATTTATCCCAGGCCTCTTCTTACATCTACGTGTTCCAGATGGCCCGTACTCATTTCAGAGTCACAGGAACTGCGGTCCACAAAACGCCAGTGGCCCAGAGTTACACAGCTAGTTAGCAACCACATCAAACACCTCTGAAAACTCAAGCAGGATGAAGACCATATCAATATGACTCTCCAAAGGTATCATCCAAGTGCTACCGAGGATGTTATCTGCCATGGTCTGTCTGTTTGTGTCCCCTCCAAACTCCTATGCTGAAATCCTAATCCCCAAAGATGATGGCATTAAAAGGTGGGACTTTAGGAGGTGTTTAAGTCGTGAGGTGGAGCCCTCATGAATGGAATTAATGTCTTATAAAAGAGGCTCCAGAGAGCTCCCTAGCCCCCTTCCACGTGAGGACTCAGCTAGGAACCAGGAACCTTCACTAGTGCTCGACCTTGCTGGCATCTTATCTTGGAGTCCTCGGCCTCCAGAACTGTGAGAGTAGATTGCTGTGGTACCCAGTCTGTGGTATTTTGTTGTAGCAGCCCAAATGGACTGTACAAATCCAGTACTGAATAAAGGGACCAGGAGAAGGATCGGTCCACACTGATCCTTGAGTGATTGGGGAAGACCTCAGAAACCAGCTGCTGTTTAAGAAGGGCTCTGAATGTCAGGTGGAATCGAGCATCTGTGATGAATGGGATCTGCAGGGGCTTGTTCATCTCTAAACATTTTTCAAGAGCCACTTAAAAGTCACAAATCCCTAACCATTTCCCAACAACCCACACAGAGACCTCTCAGCCTCCTATGCACATCTAAGAATAGCCCACTTGGCTGCAGTTGGCCTGAAATTCTTGCTTTTTGCGTCAAAACACTTGGCCACTATTTTCAGGCTGACACTCCCTTCTACAAATGAGAAGAGGTGCCACTGCTCATTGGAAGAGTTCTCACTTATTTGCTGCTGGCAGAGGAACGTGTCAGAACCTGGACAGTAAGTCAAAGAGTTTGCTGAGAGGAATCGCTTTGGTTCTCTGCCTGTGGGAGACTCTTGATTTCAGTGGCTCAAAACAGGCGGAAGCAGGATTAAAGGATTAAAAAAAAAAACTTTTAGTTTATTTAGCTTCCAAGTAATCCAGAAATCTCCAAGGGGGCTTCTCCAACAAAAGGAATCCTCACTTATAAATGTGGAAACACCATTAATTTTGGGGAAAGCCCATTTCTGTACAACAGAAGACAGTATGAAAAAAGAATGAGGCATACCCGGCCTCTCTTATTATAAATAAGTCACTTGGATGTATTCTGACAAATAAATTTAGCTCAGTTTTAAATTCTATTTAAAAAGATCGGTTTTTGAAGGATTTACAATAAGCAGCCAAAATGGTTGTTTCAAGATTGGTGGTCAAATGGATTGTTTAGTTCTGCATCAGATCTGTGCTTTCTTATCCTTCCAGAATTGCTAAAAGAAAGGGCTCTTCACGACCATCGCTACTTGAAGCAGGGTCGAGTCGTGGCTTTCGTGAGCCCTCAGCACTTTTGCCTTCGTGGGGCTCTTCCTCCATAAAAAAAATTCTATTTCACCACTGCATTGGTATAAAGATGGCTATATTAAGTGTATATGTTAAGACATTTTCTTTAACCTAAAAATTCATGTTTTTTCCTTCTGAAAAGAAATTAAAACATTTTTGTGTGCCCCCTGTTAGCTTCCTATGGCTGCCGTAACAAATTACCATAGAATTAGCAGCTTCAAATACCACAAATTTATCATCTTACGGTTCTGGAGGTCAGAAGCCCAAAATCTGTCTCACTGGGCTGAAATCAAGGTGTTGGCAGGTCTGGTTCCTCCCGGAGGCTCTAGGGGAGAATCACTTTCAGCCTTGTTGAGCTTCTAGAGGCTGCCCCCATTCCTTTGCTTGTGGTTCCTTCTTCTGTCCTCAAAGCCAGCAGATTCACATCTTCAGACCTCTCTCTGGCTTTCTGAACTCTGCTGCCCTCATCTCATCTCCTTCTCTGACCCTTTTCCTCCTGCTTCCCTCTGATAAGGACCCTTGTGATTATTTGGGGCCCACCCAGGTGATCCAGGATAAATTCCCCATCCCAAGATCCTTAGTGTAATTACATCTGCAAAGTCCCTTTTGCCATGTAATGTCCACGGGTTCTGGGAATTAGGATGTGGACATCTTGGCGGATGACATTATTCAGCCCACCACAGTCCCTAAGTGTTGCGGGGCTGAGGCACCATGCCTCCCATGACTAGTGGATAAGTTGGTCCCGACTCAAAGTGCCACTCCAGGAAGTGTTTGCACCAGAATGTAAAATGCACTGCTTCCTTCATTGAGAAAGTCTTGTTCTGAAAGAACTGTGCTTCGCGACACAGTCTATTTCCCTTTCAGTGCAAGCTCTCTTAGCAGACCAGTAACGGACAGTTAGGGGACCGGCAGAGCTGCAGTAAGTTGATGAGGTCTGTGTAAAATGGCTACAAGAATCTTTCCATTATTTCACTTGTTCTCTTTTTTGATGTTGGTTCGGGCTATTCTTGGGTGCTCCTATGAGCACGCTCTGTCTTCCCCAAAGCAGATTGTGTTGGTGATAACCCAGAAGGTTGAGGAGCCGGCCTGGTCTCTGGTCAGTGCTGGACACTCAGTGGGGCTTCCACGGAGGCTTGTTGAGTCGATGAATGGATGAGTGAATTAATTCAAATTTAATTGACTTCAAATATTGAGTGACTCTGGGCCCACCAAATAAGTGGTCTGTTTATAAGTTGGTCAACAGTGGTCTTTAAAGAGAGTAAACAAATGAAAAGCTCTGAGCAAACGCCTTAGGAGCCCCGTGTGGTGGGAGAGGGCGATCTTGGTGATCTCCTGGTTCAGAATCCTCCGTGGGGTCGTGCCAATGTCCCTGCAGCTCCATTGTCTCCTGGGTTCTTTCTCCACATGCCCGGCAAGGGGCTCCCCAGATTCCCGAGGCGAGTGGTGGCGGCCTGGGAGGTGGTGGAGAGCAGGAAGCAGACGGCTCCACGGCGGTGGCGGTAACAAACGCGTAATTTTCTTCTCACTTCACTCATCCCTCTCCATCTGACGTGGCAGGTGTGCTGAGAAGGAACGGTGTGTGAATCGATTTGGAGAGGTTCAGTGACACAACAGCGAGCTGGGGCCGCGCCCCGGGCCATTGATCGCCTCCAAATCAATTTGCACACCGCTCCCACGTAGGTCACCTGCCATTTCAGACAGGGAAGGGAACAGTGAAGTGAGAAGGAAATTACGCCGGGAAGTCTGGGGACCCTCTCTCAAGAACGTGGGGGTCAGCCTTCAGCTGCCCTCGCATCTGCAGGCTTTGGAGGGGATGCCGCTCCCAGCCCAGCGCAGGCCCCTCTCCGACTGGCTCACCTTCAGGGAGGGGAGGCGGGAAGGCTGTAGCAAAACAGGGCCACTCTGAAAATCTATCAGCCTTGAGCTCACCTCTGGGGTTTGGGCTGCCACAGTCATAATCCTAAGAGCTATTTCAGAAAACCCAAATTGCCAACAGTAATAATCTCTCCGCCGCAGGACTGGTTTTCATTTGTGCCTCTCAATGCACTTTACAATTAATTCTCACCAACCTCTGCGTCCCACGAGCCAGGAGCCCAAGGGGAGCCCAAAGCAAGGCTTGGAAGCTTCATGGCTCCCCCATGGAGAGGGCAAAGAGCTTCCCCACTGGGAAGACAGGCACCGAGGCCCAAGTCTTCCTCAAGGAACCAACGGCAACAGTCTTCCTTTCTGAGAGGAGAGACGGGAAGGCCATATACGGTGGTTAAGGAGCCAGCTGGAGAACGTCTCTGACTCCTGACATGTTCCATCAGCTTCAGCTGAGGCAAGAGGCATCTTAACCACTTATCAAGGCTGAAGACCTGACGAGTGAACGATTTCCAAGGATGCTGTCCATCCAAACACTGATCGTGCTGTGGAACTGCTGTCTTCTTTGGAGCTGTGGAGAGAGTGGGGTTCACTGCCACCCTTGTTAGGTCAGAGGGATCCCAACAAAACGAGATGGAAGCTCACACCTGCTGGCAAGTGCCCAGCACAGTGCAGGGCCCTGAGCGGGTGCTCGAGAAATGAACCTCACTCTGAACCCACTGCAGGTGGACTTGGCCCCTTTCCCAAGTGGAGGGTTTCAATTGTAAGTGCATCCCAGTTGGCTGGGCAGATTTTCCAGGCAGTGGGCTCCTTACTGTCACGAATTTATTTTGTCTCCCCCACCAGAAGCAGGACCAAGGAAAGTCCAAGAGATACCTGGCGGCTGGAGCACAGGAAAGATGCTCCCATCCTGAGTTCTAAAGAGACAACAGAAAAACCAACGTGCTCACCTCCTGCCTCATGCCCTTCTCAGACTCAGCCACAGTGCCTTCCCTCACCGTGAAGGAAACGCTGACCAAGTTCTCACTGTCCTGCCAAGCCCCCCTCCCTTACTCCTACCTGTGCTTAGGAGATTCATCAGAGCTCCAGGAGAGGGCCAGGGGTTAGATTTTGCAATTTTTGGAACTTGTATCTGGGGAATGGAAACAAAGCCATAGAGACAATGACTCGAGAAGCTCTCACTCACCTGCTCCTCAAATCAGCCCATCTGCTCCAAGCAGGTGGGCAAAGCGGGGCTCCTGAATGCTCACTGCCTAGACCCAAGCACACACGCACGCCCATGCCCACACATACACATGCACACACACACCTGTACACACATATTCCCCTCTACCCAGCCCAGCTAGATTCCCTCCCAGGTGAGGCCTTCCTGGCTCTGCTCTCCCTGCTCTCAGGTCTCCAGCCGATCCCATTGAGCATGCAGTTTAAGTCTTCTTTATGATCAGGAGAGACTCGGTCAGGCCCTACAGCCAGCCCTGCTGCCCACACTCCTTCCACCCCAACTGCAGGGATGCCAATCTGGCTGTCCCATCGCTTTCTGTGACCCCACAGAGCACTTCCAGGGTAAATGAAGAATCAACTTAGAGTTCAGTTCAGCAAAGTTGAAGGATGATGACATGGTCTCTGCCTGGAGGAGCCCCAGGCCTGGTGCACATGCCTTGGCTCCTTGGCTAGATTTAATGCTCTCAGGGGCCAGGAATGACTGGGTTCATCTCACAAGACCCAATTCTGCAAATATGTCACAGAGTCAAGGCTATGGGGAGTAGAAGTAGCTTAAGCGTAACCAGTTCTACCTTGGCAAGTGGCCTCATAGGTTAACTTTGTTGGAATCCATACTGGAAGATAGGGTTAGATGGTTAGGAGAGAAGACTGGGTTGGAGGGAGATAGAGTATCATTTCTGAGAGCTTCAACTCTACTCCTGCCTTCTAAAATAAGCCAGAGGGTAACTATTCCTTTTCTGCTAAATCTTCCCCATTTTCTGAGACAAAAGCCATGTAAGATGAGTTTAGTCAACAAAGTAAGGGACAACAGACACACTTTGTATCCTCACTAAGACTGCAAGAGCCTCACGTGCTGAACAGGGTCTTTCAAGCTGGGAAAACCTGTACTTGATCACCCATCATTGAAAATGATGGTTAATTCCATTTCTGGGACTTGCTGGGTTTTCCCTGTAGACCCAGGGTCCCCAGAGGGCCGGGACATGAAATGTTTAATGACTGTATGTATTTACTTCTCTTTGGCTCCACCAACATTTGCACATGATACATACCACAGACACAGTCTATCAAACATATCTTTATATTATTAAATGCTTTGGTTTTGAACAGGAAATATGTGCGCACAGTACAAAAGTCCAAAGAATCAGAAGCCACCCTCTCACACTCATCCCCTAGACACACCGGCCCCTTAGGTCAGCAGGGCAAGTACTGTAACCAGTTTCTTTTGTGACATTCCAGAGATAGTCCACACGTATGCAAGCAGGTATATTAATAAATCTTTTTGATCATAGCTACTGGGTATTTTTGTTCGTTATACATAGACAAGTGTGTCCACTTCCCTCTACTTTTTCTGCTGGCAGTAGCTCAGCTGCCTTTATCAGGAGTGGTAATGTGTTTCCCTAACACACAGCATATCTAATAGTACGCACCGTAGCAATTCAGGCAGTCGCCTCCGCTGTGACACCGCGGTCCCCGCGAGGATTCCGTCCAAGCTCGGTGGTTCTGGCCGCGCTAGGGTCGCGCCGCGCCTCCCGGGGCGCAGTGCCCGGCTCCGGCCGCACGATGGCGCCCGCTTCCTGCGGACCCGTCCCTCGGCGGCGGCGCAGACAAAGGCGGGCGCTTGGCCTCCCTCGCGGGGCCGCGGAGGCGGTGGGCGCCCGGGGTGGCCGCGGCCGCCCCTGCGCGCCGAACCTGGCAGCTGACGCCTGCTAGAGCCTTTGTCCTGCTCTGCCCGCCCTTGTGCTAAAGGACAAGACGAGAGGATGCCGGGCGCAGGCGGCGCCAGCCGGGCATCCACCGGAGTCCCGACTCGGCCCCGACACCCCACAGCTCGACCCCATGTGAGCTTGGGTCATGGTCAAGAAGCTGGAAGCGCCCGAGTGCGAACGGCCTCCAAACGCCTGCCCAGGAAGCTTCCTTTTCCTTCCACCCGTAGCAAAGAATTTGCCCCAGAATTCCGGACTGTGGAGGTTTTTCACCACTGCCCTGACCCGCCTCCCGGGTTGAAATGCTATAGGACCTGGGTGTCACGTCTGCAGAGGAGACACTGGCATTTAGATTTGAGTGGAAATCAGGAGTGACTGGGCCTAGGTCGCCCAACCTCGTCTCTGCAGGGTCCGGGAAAACTTCTTTCCACTCCTGTCATCACACCCTTTAGTCCTGCAGCCCAGTAGAACTTTCTGTGATATTGGAAATGTTCCGCATCTTCCCTGTCCAGTATTTGGTAGCCATTAGTCACATGTAACGACTGCGTGCCTGAAGTGTGGCTGAAGAACTTAATTTTTAATTATATTTAATTTTAACGAACTTAAATCTATGTAGCCACCTGTGCTCACATGTGTGTAGGTCTATGGCTACCCTCTTCGATCTCAAGTTGATCTGGGCAGTTGAATATGCAGTTATGTTGTTAGCAGCAAAACTTTATAAAAATACAGATAAAGCATGGAGTGTATGCCTGTTGCACCTGAAAAGATGCCCCATAGTAGCTGGTGGGGAGAAAGAGACAGTGGTGTGAGCTGAGTTTATTTTGGCTTTTTGGGGAAATGCTTTTACAGGGCGAACTGTCTGTGGTAAGGTGACATGGCAAAGAAGGTGAAGAGGAAATGGATCCTTATAATGTCTTTCTGGTCTTGCAAATGGGACTGTCTCAGCTTTGAGCTATGTTTAGAGAAAATTGGGGGGGGGGCATAATCACCATCATGTATTAAGTGGCTAAATATAGACATCCCACATGCTGGGCTTCCTGGGACCAGATGGTCAGACCCAGAAACAACCTTGACAGAACTTGGGTTCTTCTGTGGTCCTGGGTGCTTGTGATGAGTGCAGAGGAGGGCCTGGGTCTGCATCACCACTGGCCAGTGATGACAGTGCCTTGTGGGTCAGGAGGATGTGTATCTGTGGGATGCAAGACAATCCCGGATGGGAAACCAGAGGATTAGAAGGGCTTCTTCATGAGCAGAATGTCTTAGGTCACAAGCCATCTTCTTACTCATCATCAGAGCACAGTTAAATGTAAAACTTAGAAGTTACCTGCAGCAGCAGTCAGCAGGGTTCTGGTACCTCAAGACTGACTAATCACCTGTCTCTTCCAAGACTGTTAACCAATCAACAACTTCATTTATTTTTTATTGAAAATAAACATGTACACCTGTGTAGGTTCCCTGGTCTAGCTGATTGAATGTTTCCAATAAGCAATCCAATGATGTGACTGTTCTAAAATCTGAGGTGGATGCTCCCTTTGATCATCTAAGTAACATTTTTGTGTGCGTGTGTATGTCTGTGTGTATGTGGGAGTGGGGTGGAGGCAAATGGAGGGAAGGGGGCAAAAATCGACCAAAAAAGCTTGTATTATCTTTGGGGATCAGTGTGCCTTTTAACCTATTCTAAAGTATCCAGAAATAGACCTGCAAACACTGATGGTTCGTTTGAACTAAAGCTGACAGAGGTGTCCTGGCAGAGCTCCTTACCCACAGTAGGCATTCAATAAATATTTGGTGAATTTTTAGCGAGAAGGGAAAACGGGCCATGATTCTATATCCAAATGATCTTTGCGGGTTGTCCATCCCTTTTTGTTTTGTTTTGATTTTTTTCTCCTGGAGATGTTCCCGACCACAAATAAAGGACAAGGGGGAAAGTAGTTAAGCACACCTAGAGCTGCGTCCAAACAAAAGAGGAAAGAGACTAAACAAACCCAAGGTTTTCTATTTCTCCCTGAGCCAAGTAATCCCTTTGATTACATCTAATACCTGCCAAAACCCAGATGGTGTGCCCACCCATCTCCCGTGTGATAATGCCACATTGTGAAATCTACCCATTAATATTAATTGTCAGCTAGAGAATCTGTCTGAACTACTAAAGCTTGAGATTGCCTTGAGAAAGCAGGCCCTGCTTTAACAGGGATTTTAAGATAATTCTCATTCTTTCATTCTGTATCTCACATATGTAGAATGTTAAATAATAGCCCGAGAATGCTTTTCTAATTTCAGCACATGTCTGCCTCTCACAATCCAGCTCTTAAGCCACTCCACTGTTCATTTGGGGTCTACACCTGTTGACCAAAATATTACCTTAAACTGCTGTCGGCTTGCCAGCAACATGTAGGAACCCACTGTTCACCCTACAGAGAGAATTGCAACTCCCCGGGAGCTGTTTGAATTGAATGTGCCCTAGCATGCGACGCTCAACTATTTCCCTTTTATTTTTCTCCCTCTCGGTAATTGACTTGGTAATCCTTGAAAAGTCTTACAAAATCTCAGTTTTTTTCAATTATTGTGCAGGCCTTGCTGAGGAAGGAAGGCAGGGGCAGAAGAGAAGGCCTGGGAAGAGAACTGGAGGTCCAGGCATGTTTGGACGCTCCTGCCTGATGATCCCATTGGCAGCATTTGATTTGAACTCTGATCGTGAACATACACCCAGGTAGGCTCCACAGTCCGATCTGTGCTTCCAGGTCTCCATGCTGAACTGTCTCAGCATTGCAGTTTCTGCTGTGTTCGCTGAACTTTTTTTCTTAAGCCACAAAATTTTAGAATCCATTTATGCCTGAAGTAGATATGAAAATTTAGTAGGTGTGAGATTGAGTTTTTCCTCGGGGGTCGCCCCTCTTATCCTCATGGGTTATGGTACAATCGCCTTTTGACAGTCATTCTTAAAGCCAACACCTTAAACTTTATGAGTACATGCAGAATCCAGCCCACACACTGTCTTTGTTTTTGCCGGGAGCATACAGGGATGGTAAAACGAATGAATTCAATATTCTATGTCCCACGTTTCAGGAGGCAGCTCTCTGTCACCCTGAGCTTGATGTCCAGCTCTGGCCAGAGCTGCAGCCACTCAGAGTTGCTGACTGACTGGGGCAGAAGGACACCACACAAATGAAAACTGGAAACAGTCTGTTCTTTTGGGTCCATAAATGAATGTTTACTTCAAAGTCGTGACAGTTCTTTTATTAGCAAATAGTAATTTCAACTGAAAGAAAACCAGAAGACCTTCCTGGAGCAGCATGTCTAAATAGATATTGAGATAATTTTAAAAACACCTATTGGTATGTAAAGCAAACTTCCTCATGAAAAGAAGTAACTGCACAAGTGGCAGAAGCCAGTTTACACAGCTAAATATTTTGATTATTTAATTTATTGCCATTATTTTACAAAATGGAAAAAAAGCAATTGAATTGCAATTTTGTTCCCATTCCTGGCCAACTCTGCAATTCTATTTTATATGAATGCTGCTTTTGGAAAGAGATGAGGAATGAGACAGAAAATGGCTTTTTATAGAGCAAGGTGAGTCCCCTCACCCACTTAGCCCTCAGTGTGTATAGGGCTGGTGATGGTGCGTACAGGCCCCAGTGTGTGAGGAGGCCGGCCTTGCTGGGTGTTCCCTCAGAAGGAATTGTTAAACAGGGCTGCACCTCCCCTTCTGTCCCGCCTGCAGGGATTTTGCAGATCATTCTTCTGGGCCTCCTTCTTGGAAAACGTGCAAGCAGGGTGAGGGGGATGGCTCCCTCTATCCCCTCCGCCCCTCTCACTGGAAAGTTGCTTTCTGATGCCAAAGATTGGGACAAGTCGTTATAAAGGCACCCAGTAGGCAGAAATTAGCATTTTTAAACTGAAGGTGAACCACAAGGCCTACTTCTGCTGCAAGTGCTTCTGTTCAACCATTTAAAAAGACGAAAATTAACTTTTTTTTTAAGCATCTTTATTGGAGTATAATTGCTTTACAATGGTGTGTTAGTCTCTGCTTCATAACAAAGTGAATCAGCTATATGTATACATATATCCCCATATCTCCTCCCTCTTGCATCTCCCTCCCCCCAAAATTAACTTTTAAACACATCCATTCTTTACACAAATAAAAATGGGGAGTACACCCAGTCACTTTGTAAAACCCAAACGCTCTCTCAGAGAGTTTGTTTCACGTGTATATGTTTTTAAATGGCCAAAATTCAGGTTCTTATGGTGTTTAGAAGAATTCGCTCATAGGATCAGATCTGAACATTCCACTCTTAGCACTGAGCAGATTTTTATGACCTGCTTAGAGACCTTTGAAAAATACACTTAATTATAACAAGGCAGCATTATGCAAACATATCTGGGTGATGTTTACACTACCTCATTCTTGTCAGTTAGAAGAAATACAACAAAAATATTAAAGAGCAAATAAACCAAAATCAATGAGAAGAGAGATGAAAGTATGCCTAATTGAAAAAGAGAATGTATGCGAAAATACTGTAAAAATTGTGAAGTGTCACCACACATAAGATAATAGCCTATCAGCAGAACTACCTCTAAGTCTTCAGAGGCGGTGCTGCCTTCCCAGTGTGCTGGGCTGTCTGATGGTCTGTATATTTATATATTTAAGTTGCGGTACGGTTAGCCATTTACACCTCTTTGTAAACCAGTTTGCACTTTCCTTTTATGCTGTGCCCCCTCAAAGGAATTTCTAGATGTTCCTCATGAGAACGCTGGATGGTAAACTCAAAATGGAAGCATAAGCAGTTCCAACTAAACCCTCCAGCAGATCTTGAGATGAGAAGGTCAGTTTGAAATCTGAGTCTATGGATGTCATTTAAAACCCCCTCATCACCCCCAGATCAGTTTGATTTCCTTTCTAGTGGTCATCTACCAAGGGGCTATGCTAACCTCTGCCCTCATCCACTCACTGTCCAGAAGCCAGAGCTGAAGGGGCACAATTCAAATGTCCTTGAGGCCTTGGGTCTTTCAAATGTATGCTTGCAGTCCCTCCTGTGGTTGGAACAGAACCCACCGAGGGCTTCTGAGCTGACACCCTAGGACTCCCAGGGACTCCCCCTCTCCAGCACGGAGCTGCTGATATGTTCTTATAAACACAAATGAAATCTCTTTGGTGGCTAATCTGTAGTATCTAAAACCCAGTTTCCTTTTGCATGAATAAATCGAGGGATAAAAACTTTGAAAATAACCTACGCCCTCCCCAAACAGAAAAAACAGACGTGAAATAGGTGTCAATATCTCATTGCCCAGGACCTTGAAATTTTTAACTGGCTAGCAGAAAGTCATTTAAAAATAATGGGCAGGGCAAAATAAATAGGTAATTTGATAGTCCGTTAGCAACTCCTTTTACTTACCGCTTGCAGAACATTTTCTCATTTTCTCTTTGATTGTAAATAGAAATCTAGTTTATTAAGCAGAAACATAGATTATTAATAAATAAACCACTTGATGCCCATAGAGCACTTTGAGGGCGAAAAGCCTCTACTAAGTGGCACATGTTATTATTTTTATTGCAAGCTAAAGGGAGGAAAGTAAGCTAATGAATGCTTCCAGAGCTCCAAGTAGTTGTCATACCCAAATTGCCACATACTGTAAACTATTCAACTTGTTTCTTAGATGGAGATGCGTTTAGACTTTAAGTTGATGCTTTCTGATTTTTGCCAGCAATGAAAGGCAATGCTTATGGGTCTGTAATTTAAATAAGAATAACTCAAGGGATTAATCAGTTTTTACATTTAAATAGAAGTTGCCTAAAATATATAACACTTTTGAAAGTGCAGCTAGCAAAAAAGAAGGAGACAAGGCCAAGACTAATTTTCTGAGTTAAATCGTTGCCAAGGGATATAGCTTTTTATAAGTATCACTTCTTTTGAATATTATCATAGCCACATACTGATCTACATTAAAATCATACCCTAAACAGATAGAGTGAAACCTGATGTTTTAGGGTTCAGGCTGAATGCTTTCTTATGCTGTACTCTTTTGCCTTGACACTGTGGTATATATGATATGTAAGATGAATGAAGTCTTTTATTATCTGATATTTGAAGTAGGGAAACATATAAAAATAATACCAAGCCACAATGGCATAGTTAAGAATGGAATTATGGTGGTAAGTCTGATTTTTGCAAGAATTTTTCTGAAGTCAGATCATAAGTGCTCACTTTTGATATTAAAGTGAACGCACTGTATACTTCTATATATTCTGTTAAATTTGCTGATACACATATGAATATGTGTTTACATACCTAGGGTCCGCACTTTTCGCTCATTCTTATTGAGAGTAGATTTAATTTAAACCAAAACAAATAATTTAACAGAGAAACAGATAATAATTGTAAATGTTACAATAGAAGCTACTTTGTTTAAATCTCCTACAAACATACATTTTGGCTAAATACTGTAGGAGAAATCCATGTGGGTTACTTGAGATTTTCCTCACTAAAAATGTCAAAGCAGTCTTCATTCTCAAGAGAATTAGGTTCTGCTCTAGGATCACAGCTAAGGTGTGCCGAAAGGAAAGCATTTAAAGACAATTTTCTTGTACTCTCCCCCCACCTCCACATACACACACTCCAGGCCTTTTAAAATGACACCATTATGCTCCATGTCCAAGACTGGAAAAAAACGTCTCCTCCTGTTTGACAAGATTCAGCCTGCGGTGATTTTAGCAGCCAAAGTACGAGATTTTTAAATTAGGGCCTTCAGAATGGAATATTAGCAGACCCATATTAAAACAATGCTGTCAGCCCTTACGATCATACAGGGTAATTTTCTAATTAGCAGAAGGCTATTTGAAATGCAGCATGGTGTCCCATTTTTCATACTGTTATTTTCTACTGGGTAGAACTAGAGAAGTAAAACAAAAGCCATGAAACCTCATAGTCAAATTTCTATAAATTGGTCTCTCCAGCCCCGTAAAGATCGAATCTAATTTTAAAGGGTTTTTAATTTACAGAACTTAGCTTTGCTGCACTAGGAGAGTTGTGCTAAAAACCAGATCACCATCCAACCAGTTAACAGAGCACACTTGCTACTCCTCAGTTATTTGATTTTAGGTTATTTTAAAAAATTTATAAAAGCATGTATTATTCATCCTTGTTTTCTTAATATCTGTGTTTGGGTTCATTTTTCTGGAAGAAGATTCAGCAAAGGGATGTGCATATAGTAGATGCTGGATAATAAGAGGCTTAAATATCTTCAAACGTTTATTCTTAAGAGGTAGAAAAGAGGGGTTTCTTTCATGAGTTTGGGTCTTACCTTTTGGCATATTGGGTCAGGAGAAGAGGTAAGGGTTGGAGGTAAAAATGTTTGGGACGCATCCAGGGGAAGACAAATTAGATTCTTAGAGATTTCAAATATAGAAGCATTCAATGAACAGATTTTTATACGTGAAGATTCCGAAAGTCAGTCATCCTGTGCATACAAATAGAGATCCCTGTCGAGAGCATCTTCTTCGGTTATGGAGGAGGAAGCAATGAATATTCCATCCCTAGTAAGGTTCAAGTCACGTCATTGTCATGCTGACCGCTTCTTCTACAGATTGGTGGACAGAAAAATAGGTTGATTGGCAGAGGACAACTTGCTTCAAGCCATCCTCTAAATTGCCTCCAGTTTTCATTTTTCCAAAGAGTGTGCCGTGTCACATGACTACTACTACTCAGAAACATCAAATGGTTTTCCACGGCTTGCAGAATTTGGTCAAGACTCTGAAGCCTGACTTTGGTGCCCTTCCCAAACTTGCCCAGACTCTTTCCAGACAACTTTCTGCCACTCTGCTCTATGCTTTAGCTGCACCAGGAGACTTGTGGGCCCCCAAACTCACCAAGCCCGTTCGTGTGACTGGTCAGGTTGTTCCTTCCACCCTGAATGTTCCTCCCACATCTTCCCACCTAGCAAAGCCCGACTCATCCTTCTCCAGCAGTTGAGGAATCTCCTGCTTTGTGCTGGCTTCTTGATCTCCTCTTTATTTCCTAGCCCCAGTCTGATTGGTTTCGTAGCCAGGTGTGTATAAGCTCCCCCCTAGAATGTGAACCACTTGAGAAGATGAGGACATGGAACTTTTTTTTTTTTTTTTTTTTTTTTAGTTTAAGTCCCTTCCACACCTGGTAGAGGTCCCTGGGTGCAGTAGACACTCAAAAGCACCTGGCATTTCATTGACTCTAAATAAGAGGTCTGCCCATTTCACATTATGCACGGTATTCAGTATTCTCTAAATTAGAGAGATCGGCTGTGAATTAAAAGCAAAACAAAAAAACAACAGCTGCCACGTTCAAGGAATTACACTTTGAGTAGAAAGAGTGAAAGCAGCGGATGTCTAGGGTCAGCTGGAGGCATTTTTCAGCCATTTCTTCATTCCCTTCTACCCCATCCCAACATGATGAAAGCAACTTCCACATCCTTCCCAGGACCTGGGGAGTCACACCCTAACTTTTACCTGCACTGAACCTGGACAGGGATAGTGGTGGGCATGGCATGAGAGCATGACAAGATTTGGCCCACTCTTCCGTCTCCTTGGCATACATGATCTGTGAAGTTTCAGCTTTTTGATCATGTTGCAAATGTTTCTCTACCAAAAAAAAAAAAAAAAAGGAACACCATTCCCCCCAAAACAGTTAAGCTTTTAAAAAAGAAAAAACAAAAAAGAAAGAAAAAAACGCATCATATTATTCTATGATTAACTGAATAGAATGGGATTTTTTTATTCTCAGGATGATTAAAAAGCAACATACTTATCTCTCCTGTCTAAGCCTAGGTTATGGTTTAAAAAGCAGTCTGTTTAACTTTGTATTGGATCTCTTGTTAAACTCCTTGCACTGATGACTCCTGGCTTCTTCCCTTCCTTGCTTGAATGCCAACAAGTTGGTACATCCTAGATGATTTTTCACTGTTTCTGCTGGTGGAATAGTAAATTCCACTGGGTCCTGTTTGCTAGGCCATCAGTAACTGTTTTTTTTTTTTTTTTTTTTTTTGCAGTACGCGGGCCTCTCACTGCTGTGGCCTCTCACTGCTGTGGCCTCTCCCATTGCGGAGCACAGGCTCCGGACGCGCAGGCTCAGCGGTCATGGCTCAGGGGCCCAGCCGCTCCGCGGCATGTGGGTTCTTCCCAGACCGGGGCACGAACCCGCGTCCCCTGCATCGGCAGGCGGACTCTCAACCACTGCGCCACCAGGGAAGCCCAGTAACTGTTTTTAATAGCCATGGATGGAAGAGCTACCTACCCACTTTCTTTTTTTTTTTCCCCCCCTTTCTTTCCCACACATGGTAAGCTAACTTGTTTATCATACTTCTTTGTATCTAGGTATCTATTTGATGGGCTGTGCCTTTTCCTCCAAATCTGGGTTCATAGAAATTAAAAAATTTTCTCCCCACCTCCAGAGAGTACTCTGAGTGTTCTCTCGGGTCTCTGACATAGCTGGCACCTATGACCAAGTCGGGGTTACTGCACATTGCAGTCTACTTTATCATATCAATCCAGGGGCTTATAGTCTAGTAGATAGAACTAAACAGATTTGCACAATACACAGGAAAAGCACTAGAACCTGCGTCTTCTGATAGAGCATATGTAAGTAATTAAGAAAAAAATAATTGCACGTTTGAGAAAGTGGACTCATCAAGCAGTTGTTGAACTATAAAAATGCGTTAAGTGCAGTCAGTTTCTTTTTTTAATTATTCAGGAATGTTGTTTATGTTATCATGAAAAAAAGAGGTGAGAAAATATATTCGGCAATTTTTGGTTTTCCCCCATTTGAGCAGATGGCGATTTGTCGTTCAAAATTTGTAACTCAAATTATTTCACATTTTTATTAATCAGTACAATATGTTTTTAAAACAACAAACTGCACTTAGAAATATCAGTGTAGGTCCCCCAATTTGCCTAGTTCCATCAGAGAGCAGTTTAAGAATTAGAAATTTTATTAGCAATATTGGGAAACATAGCTTTCTAGTTCAGCATTTCAATTGTCATTATTTTTATTCAAAGTATCTCATATGAGGGAGGGGCAGTTGAAAATAGTACAGAAAATTGCAGTGGGGAGCTGCAAAAAACTGGGAGAATCTGTTTCAAGAGGTTTGCTTTTTTGGTAGAACAAAAAGTGCATTTTGTTAGAGACAAATATTTTTGTGATAAAAAACATTTTATGTGAAATGTAGATTGGACTTTTAATATAAAAAAGAAATGTTAAGCCATTCTATTTTAAGAAGGTTTGGCGTCTTAGAATGAAAGCTGTTAGAACTGCATATATTGGAATGTTCTCACAACTGTTGTCATCCTATGTTCCTCTGCAAACCTGTTAAATTACATGAGTGTAGAAATAAGGGAGCTTTTTTATTATTATTAATTGACACTCATTTTTAGCTGGCATGTGCTGGCAGGTCTTTCCAGACAAACCTCAGACCGTACAAGGCAGAGCTTCAATCTGAAAGTTTGGGGAGTATTCTAAAGCTCTGTAATATGGAAGCTAGGAAGTGTAATATTAAAGTGATAAACATCTTATATTCAGTGTAATTCACAGTTTCTTTCATTCTTTTTACTATCTATAGATCTAAATCAAAACAAATTCCATAAAAGAGGGGGTTATTTTCAAGCACATTTTCCTTCAGAGAGCTCTTGAATATTTTATCATATCTATTTCTATACATATGCTATACATTTCTAGATCCCTCTTGAACAAAATCCAAGGTGATGATTAAAAAAAAAAAACTATGACATTAGAATTCCTAGGAGATGTAAAGTTAGCCCTTGTAAATAAAATAAACTTTGTTTTTGGCAATTAAAGAATATACAGGGATATTAAGTCAAAGAACAATATGTTTGAACTATTAAACTGTTTTTTCCAGGAGGTTATTAAAAATGTATTTCAAATTACCAGAGTGGCAGGAAAAAAATAAAAAATAATAACTTAAAAACAGTTACATTTTCCTGTGCTCTTGAGAAGGAACATTGGATTTCACACGATGTGATTTCCACGTAGAATTTTGCAAGCACCAAATATCCACTTTAGGACACGTGAGAGGTTCATCCTCCGTTCCCATAGTAAGACCTTTTGAGCTGTCACTGAAACAAACTGCGAATGGGTGGGCACTTCGATTGTCATCTGGTAATAGGAATCTATGGATTTTCTGGGTGTCCTTCGAATTGTGCTGAACCCCGGGATTTAGACAAGCTCTTCACGAGGTCAAACAAAAAACCAGACCCGGATCACGGTGCCGCCCAGGATCAAAAGGGGCAGGAAGTATGTATAAGCTTATGATGTGAGGTGGGAATCTCTGGTGTGTGAACAGCGTCTGCGTCCTCAAATGGTTAATTCCCCCAGGCTGTCATATTGCATAAACAGATCCTCCTTTAATAAAATTAATTAGGTTCTGAGCTATATAAGGTGATGCCCACTGACCCTTTACATGCCTATTGTTCCCAGATCCAAGCGAAAGAAAAAAAGAGAGGCTGCCCAGTCGACACAAGAGAGAACCAAGTTGAAAGATTAGAAATCTCAAGTAGGAGCAGGGAGAGGGGATGGAGGAAGCTAGGTAATGTTTGCTTCTGCACGGAACTTAAAAGCAAAAACAAAAATCAAAACCCCGCAGCGCGGTGATGGGGTTTTGTTAATTTCGCTTTTTGCACACGCCACGAAATCCAGGCTCCGTGGAGCTCCTGAGAAACATCCAGAGTATTTGCAGATTTCAGGGACTCGCCGCTTTAGTTTAAAAAAAAAAACAAAAAAAGCCGAGGCACAGGGGCAGGTTTAGGTGGAGGGCACCAGAGGATCTGCAAAAGAAAATCAGCATCCCCGCAAACCCATTCAGATTCCCACTACGTCCCTCCCTTTTCCCTGGCTGTCCACCCAGCGCTATCCCGGGCATTTCATAACACGAGTTGCTTCTGATATTCTTTTAAGTTTGCTAAGGGAACTCCTCGAGGGTGGCAGCGGGAGCTGGGATGGGGAAAGGTGAAATGAGGACCGCGGTCTTTTTCTTTTTTCTACATCACAAGGGGCTTGAGTTCCCCTGTCCTAGGGATTAAGTGAGCGCATCCCGGGCGCCTCTGGTCGGAGGAAATCTGATGCACGCCAGCAAATGCTGCCCGATTTTGTAAGAAAAAAATTTTAAAGGGAAAGAAAAGAAAAGAATCGTTCTCGACCGGATGTTTCCAATTACAGGGTAGCCAGAGAACAGAAAGGGGGGGGGGGCGTTTGGCGAGGCTGGGGCCAGATTCGGAGAGGGTGGGGGTCGGAGGTGGGAAGAGACACAGCACGGAAAAGGCAAGAAATGAGGCTTCTGTGAGGAGAAGAGGAAAATAGGAAAATGAAGCAGAACTAGAAAAATGACAGTGTTGAGTGCTGATTTATTGCAGAAGCCTCTGGTCATTTCCATATATTGAAATGCGCCCAAGCGGCCAGTCAGTCAATTTCTTTTGAGCTGCTGCCGCCGCTGCCCACGGGCTGCCCACGTGACTCCCCCTCAGTCAGCCTCTTTACCACCCAGCCCCAGAAACAGATAGAAGAGGAAAGAAAGAGTGTGAGGCAGAGGAGGCATCTGTGTACTGTAGTGGGTGATTTGGAGAAGGAGACATTTGTGTGGGTCTTTGGGAAAGAAGGAATGTGGCCTGGGGAGGGGAGAGGTAGGTTTTCAAGCTCCATTCAAGTGTTACATCCAGTTACCTCTCTCTGGCATCTTTCCATCTCCTTCTCCTCTCTCTTCTTCCCTCCCTCTCCTCTCTTCCTCTTTCTCTCTCCCTCTCTAGGCGGTTAAGAAAAGGGGACAGAATACAGAGATAGAAAAATCTATCTATGGATATATAATGGGGATGGTGTGGAGATGTAGGAGATTCAAGTCAGATTTTATTTTGGTGTCTTTGGTACTATCCGTTGCTTTGGTAGATTTTTCTTAAAGAAAGGCACACACACACACACACACACACACACAGAGATCCTAGATAAAAGCCAGTGAGTTGTTAAAAATGAATTTGCAGCATTAGAGCTGTTAGCATCATTCAGCAAGCAGCAAGCTTGATAATTTCCAGGTGTTGGGGAAAGCCGTTGTCCGGGAGCTCTTACAGAGCTTATAAATCCCTGTTGGGAGGGAGGAAAAAAATCTTTGGAGGTGAATGAAATATCAAATCACAAGACTCCTATGTAGATTTATGATTGCATAAGAAGCTTGATCATTTCCATATACTGAAATGTGCTGTCCTCCTGAGCCTGCCCAGCCCTTCCAGGAGACGAGGCGCTCAGTTCTGCCTTGATCAATGTTGACTATGAAGCAAGAAAGGGGGGGGGGGTGGAAAGCAGGCTGGCACCAGATGGAGCGGGGTCTCGGGAAAGGTCAAGGTTAGCCCAGGCTGCTATTGAGTCGGTAGCAGCCTCACAGATAGATCTCTGCCTCGAAGGCACCCACTGGGGCTTCTCAAAATCAAATCTAATAGAAAAGGCAGTCACAGAATGAAATCGCTTCATCTGAATGCTAAAATTGTTATTAGGCTACATTAGAGAGATATCAGGCACGTGGTTACCAAAAAAGGGAGCATGCCTAGCAGTTTGTGTCTGAAAGAAAAGCTATGAATATGTTGATAACATCAGTAATGGGCAAGTAGAAGAGATGGATATCTTTTTTTTTTTTTTTTGTCTGAAGAGCAGATTAACATATTAAATGAACATGTTTTTCTCTTTTTAGCAGGTCTACCTTATATTTTGAGTTGCTTGGAATTCTTCTTTGGTGGGGGGAGTGAAAAAAATCACTCAATCCAGAAATAGGTGATCTTTATTGATCGAGAAGTTTGACTCACTTAAGGAATTTTGTTAGCATCTTTCACCAGGTATGTGCCTCTGGAAATTCATCCCTCAGGCATTACATTGGGGGTTGACACTGCCTTGGAAATCAGTCTTTCTGGCTCTGGACCCCTAGAAATCTGTCAGAGACCTTGCTCTTTTCCCTCTTCTCCCCCCTCCTCTTTTTCCTTTTGCATTCTTTTTAGAGACAACTGTTTCTGGAATAAATTTCATCCCACAGGCAAATGCCAGCCTAGGAGAGTGCCTGGGACCAGACACATACGTACATCGCCTGTTAGGGTAGTTACACTAGCATTTTTCAGACAGTGTCCCCCCAGTTATCATAATGAAACTCACATTAGCTCTTTTTAACCTACAGCACAGCCATATCTTAAAGAAGGATTTAATCTTGTAAAATAAATGCGGGCTACACCAGATTAAACATGATGACTGCACTCCAAGGGTTAATAAATTTAGAATTAACAGATCATCTCAGCTTGATACAGCTACTATAGATGATTTAATATGCAGCCTAAGCAGGTTGACAGTCAGCTCACAGATGCAGATAAGATCAAACAGTCTCTTGATTCAATAGATTGAATGGTTGTACTGAGTGTCTAGAAGGTGAGTGACAGAACATATATGGCAGGGGTTCTGGTAAAACGGGGCTTCAATTCCCAACTGCTGTTTTGTGCACCCGTTTTCTTTTTCTAACAGTTCACCTTCTGTGGCAATAAAATCCAGAGTGCTGGGGGGGGGGGTTAAAAATTCTCATCATATAGAGTAATGGGGGACTTGTTTAACTTTGGAGTAAGGAAAAGATGGATACCTTTAATATCACGGTCTATTTCTAATTAGTTCTGCCTGGTAACTAGTATCTACCAGTCCTCTTGCCTCTCTCTCCTCACAGGCTCTCAGGTCAAGGCTCCACACACAGGATGCAAGATTCCTGGATGATGCAGATAAAGACAGGCTCATTGCTGAAATTATATAGGTAATTTCCTCAGTCCTCTAACTTTGCTCTAGCTGCGAAGATCTGAGTATGGAAATGAAGTGTGAAGCTAAGTTGGAATTCAAACTCTAGTACGTAGCCACTGTGAGATATTTACACTAGGAGAGAGCATACATTTCTGAAACTGATGTTAAAAAATGGCAAAACTGGGCAACTTGGGGCATTGGGTGAGATTGGGGAGGGTCCAACAGAAAAAGTTAGGATTAGCTGTGCCGTCAGGCCTTGCTTTGGTGGCCCTATGTAGAGTTTCTAATACCTAACTGAGCTTTTTAAAAAAAGGTTTAATTTCCTTTTTCTATTCAGACTCTAGTGGTATTTAAACAAGAAGACAAAAACAATTTTAATAGAAGTGTATGTGATCTGATGTGATAGACAAGTTTATAAGTTTTTATGATTTGATCAAGAACAAGGGCTCCTCCTAAACCCATTAGATTCTGTCATGTGAATATATATTCAGGCAATTTAAAAATGCATATTATGCATTCAGTAGACCGGCACAGGTTTGAATTGTATCCTGTTATTCTATTCTATCGCCACCACTGCCCCCCTCCGCCCAAGTCTGAATATGGAAATCTGTAATGGAGTGACTTTAGAGCTACAGCAATCAGTTTTCCAATGTTCGTAACTTGGTGGTTTCACGTATTTATTTTATTTCATTTTCTTTTTTGATATCAAAATGTCCAGTCCACCCCATGAGCTAATGGGCCACAAAATTTTTCTTTAATAAATAAAGCCATTTAAAACTGAATAATAGCTCTACACGCTGTTAACACTTTAACTTTTCCCTTCCTGCTCTAATGTCCTAGTGGGTAGCTGGATATGCTTCTAACTCAACATTTATTATAGTTAGGTAACCTCTAAAAAATTCTTAGAATATTCCACTCTTTTAAAGTGCTGTTTGGGGTCTTGATGTGCTGTGTTTTGTTTTGTTTTTTGAGAAATAAAATCTATCTCTATGTAACCTGCATATTTAAAGATTTTGAGCTAAAAGCAGATCTTCCCGATTTTAGGCTGAGCAAAGTGTTTAAAGTGAATTTGTGATGGGCAGGAGGAACTCTGAACTGGGTATGGCTGTTCCTGGAGCAGAGGTAGCGGGCATTTACTTCACATATTAACCAGATCTAAATGCTTCCGAATTTTATTCTCCCTTTCTTGGACAACCTGTGATTGCAGCAGGGGGCACTACCAACATATGAATTACTTGGAAGTAGGAAGCTCAGGTTCTCCTGTTTCCCTGACTACTTGGAGGCATAACCACTGAAAACAGTTATCTCTCAGAAATTTGCATATTTATGGTACCTCCTGCAGGTTCCTGTGATTGCGTTACAGTCAAGAAAGGTAACAGAAAAATATATATCCTCCTTTAACACATGAAAAAGGATCATATAGGAACCGTGACTCTAATAGGAGACTAATCCTTGCAAAGCCGGTAGCATGAAATTTGTTTCTGGAACATTTTTGTTTTGGTTTTGTTTTAGAATTTGAAGGGAATATTTTGGAAGTTACAGGACTAAGTCTCTGATTCCTTGAAAATAGATCTAGGAAAATACTTAACGTTTTGAGAGAAAAAAAAATTAGCATAGATTTACTTATTCATTGAGTGAATGCCTCTAAAGAACAGAAAATTCCTTACAGACACGGAAAAGCCACCCAATGGATCACTTAAAAGCCTAGTTCCGTGGCACATATATTTTTTTAGTCCTAATCATAAGCAATGAACAAATGTGCAGTGTAGCTTTGGATATAAAAGGTAATTAGGTCTCAGAAGAGAACAGTTTCATTTTTATTGGCTCTGCGTTCCAGGGATACCTTTGATACACCTTTCCTCTCAGCCCCTTTTGACCTTCTTTGTGGAAACTGTACAGGGGCCAGACACTAGGGCTTGTTTGCTTGTGGATGCCAGATTTTTGTTACTCTGCTCACTGTCTTGAAAAGCATTCCACCAAAGTAAGCATCATAATTGAAATTACACCCAGAAAAATCTAGTCTTATCTCCACCTTAGGACCAAGGTGCAGTTAAACTCCAGTTTATCAGGGGTTTTAGTTCAGGGAGAGAGTTCACCCACTCTGCAGCTGGCAACACCTGAATGCAGGAATATGGGGGCTGAAGCTTTAATTCTAAGTGGTCCAGTTCCCTTGTGTCTTCATCAGAACCTCATCCTTATTTGATCACAAGTCTATTGTACTTAATTTCCTTCCCTCCTAAAAGGCCAGTGTACAGTGCTTATAGAACTGTTACCAGCAATCATCAGCAGACATCCTGAGTGATGGTGGAACTCCACAATACACAGCCTTCTCTGTATTCCATCCTTTCTTTGGAAATGCCTATCAAAATCAAGGGGATGAAAATAATTTTTCCTGCAATTAGACGTTACATAATAAAGACACAGGGTAGTAAAAATAACATAGCTATCAATAATACGTGGTGACATAAATGCCCAAATTGTGAGCAGAGGATTCTCTTATCACACATTAGTCACCACAGCAGCGTGTGTACTTATGCACTACCTTTCAGTGTAACATTAGGCAATATATCTGTTTGTTATTCTGGCTAGGGAGATTCTCATTAAAATAATTACTGCCATCATCTTATTATTTCAGTGCAATGTTTAGGCCTTTGGTATCATGTTGGAAAAAATATATAATTCAGGATTAATGTTTGTTTATTTCCTTGCTGCTGGTCAATCCCTTGCTCCTAATAAAATGAAGATACCACCTGAAATCAGGGGCTCTTTTGCCCCCTTCCTCTCCCATAATGAAAAGCTTCTTCCTTCTAGAATATTTAAAAATTGGAAGTAATGAATCACAACTTTTTAGTATTGTCAGAAATGTATTAATTTTGAACGCTTCTACAAACCAGATATCATGTCAATCTTACTGAGGGTAAAATATCTGAAAACACAGGCCTGGGCTCAGCATTTAACATTTTCTCTTTGTCACATTAATTTTAAGAGATTAAAACCCTTAAATATGAAGATCAGTGGAAATACAACAATCCAGCTTGGAATTCTAAAGATGTTACTGTAGCTAAAGTCTTATCAATTAAAAAAAAAAAAAACAGTTCCTTTTTAGTTTGAGGTTGGTTTTCAGTTTGATTTATTTATGCTAAAATAAAAGAAAAAAAATGAGAGTTGCAAGTTCCCATTAAGGAGAGCTTACTTCCTGTAAAACATATGTTTTAAAATGAGCATATTTTAAATTTTCTAGAATCTTTAAATCAACAAACGCAAAAGATCTACAGTCTTTAGCAAAACCCCTTTATGTGCTTAATATTCGAATAATTAACATATTTGCCTTTTCCCCCCTCATATGTTTACTTTCATAAACTGAGTTTATTTTGAAAATCCACTAATCTTGAATTTTCTCCTACTAATTAAGCTCAGAGTTCAAGATTCAATCTTTTGAGAAGAGAGGGTCGGGATTCTCTTTCCATCATATTTGAAGAGCACATACTGATATTTCCCTTGTTCCCTGAGCAAGGCCACAGAAATCACTGTTTGGGGATGGGTGGGAGAGCAGTTGCCATTATGAGGCTCTGTGAGCCTTGCCTCTTTCAAATGAGAACCAGCTAGAACAGGCCTTGATATTTAAAGAAGGTAGTATCTGGAGAATCAGGCTTCAGAAGTAATCTCTCAGAGTTACTCTGTGTTGTAATGTACTTGGATTTTGGCTGTTTGAATATTTTATTGCATTTCAAAATCTGAGAATTGAGAACAATAAAAAAAATTTTATCTATGGTAGAAAGGATTTTGAAGTTCCCAGGAATCTAAGTGGTCTACTTCATAAGTCTTTATTCATGTATCAGACATTTCCTAAGGTCCTACTCTGTGCTGACGGGTAAAAAGATGAAAAGGATGGAGGCTCTGCCCTATAAGAACTGACAACCCAGGACTTGTCAGGTGATAGCTTTTATGACATAAGTTACTATATGAAATATACACAGAGAAACATGCAATTGTTTCCACCTGACGCAAATGGGCTTGCGGTTTATAATGTATAGTTAGATAGCTGTGCAAATGGCCCATACTTCTTAACTATTTAAAAAGTGAAATAATGTAATTTTCCACTATATGCACATTTAATTTCTTAGTGAGCAGACACAAATACCTGTGTCTTTTTCACCTGCAGCAGCAACAGAAAATGCATTTGTAGAATTCATTCCTTGATTTAACAGTGTTAAATGCCTACTATGTGTTAGGGAAGTGAAATGATACTTTCACAATTGCATGTTAGAAATAGTCTCTAAAATTGCCTACAAAACAAATGTAATACGGAAAGCTCATTTCTCAAGAGTAGTTAAGATATTTAATGTCATAAAACAATAGAATTATCACAGATATATACCCATGACCAAACCTCATTATTTACCATTTTCATTTCTGAGAAACCAAGTTCTTTCTCCAACTGGTGTCAGAAGTAACTAGAGCTGTGTCCCCTCAAACTGGTCCTTGCTAAAGGCTTAGAACAGTTCAAATCAGCAATGTGAAGCCAGGGCTACCCAAAGCAAGGATAATAGTGTGTATCAGTATGGCTTTGGCATGTGTGACTTGTGAACTTTATACGATGGGCTTGTGCCTGTGTATGTGTATCTTAGTGCCTTAAAAATGAAAGCCATCCAAGAGCAGAAGCCATGTGTCATGTCTGTTCAGTGCAGTGCTCCATAAAGAAAGAAAGAATAACAGTTCTTAGGACTAGATTCTTCATTTTATAGGAATCTGGAGGCTTAGGTAACTGACCTTGTGCAAAGGATTTTTTTTTTTAAGAGAAAAAGAAAACAGGCAAATTGTATACAACCAGGAATGAGAGACCAGAGAGATTTGTTTATCTTCTACCAAGCTACCAAAGAAGATGAAACAGAGACAGGCTTTTTCTGCCAGAAAAGTTTCCTTTGCTGGTTTTGGCAGGAAAAAAAATACTGATGATTAACTATCAGGGAAAAAAAGGTGTCTTAAATTCTGGAAAAGGGACCGGAATAGCCGCAGCTCTTCAGTAATCTCTGGGAATGATTGGCGCACATCTGGAATGGTTGTGGGCCTAGGCATTTGTGGGGTTTATGAGAAACTGGCAGAAAAGGAACTTGAGCCTGGTGATGTGTTTTGATGACTGCTTCTCTTTTGTCACCTAGCTAATTCGAGAGGATACCAACCAAAGCTATTGTGAAGTGAGAATGATCAAGGCCCTATGGTCCTTGATGGCCTGATTTGGTGGTGGTCTGATTTCAGACAGAGAGAACAGAGAAAAGGGACTGTTCTTCTGAAAGTGAGAAGGTTTCTAAATGCAGATATGGTTGCTGCACAGTTCTTGATGGGTCTTTTTCTGTATGAAGTCAGTGGCCTTAGGGCCTGCCAGAAACACCCACCCAGGGCCACGTCTTGCTGGGCAGGGGAGGGACATACAGCAGTGTGCATTTGAAAACTTCGTTTTAACTCATCGAGCACCTCATCTTTACGGAATGGCTTTTCTGAAGGGTCAAGAGGTGGAGAAGCAAAGGTTTGAGCTTTTTAGCTTCATCTTTCATCCTATTTCTACTGCACTCTTATGGACGTGTTAACTAGGGAAACCACCCCCCCATTTCCAACCCCTACCGTCACTACCATCTCCACCACTGTCACCTCCATTAACACTACTACCATCACCATGATCACCACCACCATCTTTGTTTTCCTTATGATAGAATCAGTATCAGCCATATCCTCGCTAACAAACATACATTATGGTGATGGTATATCAGGTTAATAGAACATATTTCAAAATTCTGGTCCATTAGATAATCCAAGATAAATTCTTCATCAAACTGTCAACATTCAAAGTCCAGCAGAGACATACATGGTGTTTGTGTAGAGTCCTTGGATAGTCTAGTGCTGACTGCACAGTGCTGGCTGTTGCTTTTCTGAACAAACCAAATGATAACAGGAAAGCTACAAATTTTTGAAATAAGATGGTAATATTTCTCTTGTTTTTACTACACAGTTGATAGACAAGATAAAGAAGATTTCAGGCACTTTATTTCTCCTCTCCAGTAAATTTATACTTTTTCATCAGAATGTATACCTCTGCGTATGTGTATGAGGTTGCATTCCTTGACATACAGTCTTGATTTTTTTTTGGTTTGTGTGTGTGTGTTGTCTGTATGTATTCCAGGATAATAACATAGTAAAAAATTATAATAATGGCAAAGAGTACTTGTCCAAATAAAGGACTAGCTGCCTATAAATTTTCCTTTTAGACAGTGAGTGAATTCATAGCTGGAAGTTGGCAATAAGACCATCTGAAACCAGTAAAAATCATTTCTGTGATGTGTAAGGAGGGGAGGGAGGAAGGGAAGGTGGGAGGGAGGGAAGAAGGTGGGGGGAGGAGGGAGAGAGAGAGAAAGGGAGAGAGAGAGGAAATATCTCCAAAAGCTCTTCCTCTACTGAGTTATTCTTTTATAAAACAACTTCACATCTGGACTGATAACTTGAATTCCACCCAGTGCCATTTAAATAGCCCAAGTTATAAACCTCTTAAACTTGGGGTTTATAATAGAAACACTGACAGACCCCTAACTATAGTGCCTCTGCAGTAATGAAAGCACAACTATTTCATTATAGCAGTGTCTGGCAGGGCTGCTATAATTAAGAGTCTGTCAGTGTTTCCATTATAAACCCAAATTTTAAGAGGTTTTTAACTCACATTGTTTTAAATCACATTGGGCTGAAACTTGCTGTACAAAATGTCAGACCAGATGTGTGTGTGTGTGTGTTGCTTTTCCTCTTATTTACCCCCTCCCCACAAGAAAAGGGAAATAGGTGAAGCTTGTTTTTAAGACTGGGTGTGAAAAACATGTATTTAAAAAAATTATTCCCTTGTTAAAAGCAAAAGATCTATTGGGGGAGGGTGCACAGAAAATGAAGTTTGAGATACTTTTCATTTTTGTTTTTTCTGATTGTATTTTTTCCTTTAGAAGGGCTCTCATTTGGGAAACCAGATTTGAACATATCCAAAAAGCAATGTTACAAAAGTGAATCTTATGATACCCGGTTCTTGACACTGGTTTATTTGGACGATAATTGATTATGTAGGCTGCTGGAGGTGATGAAAATATCTTGCATTGTATTCTTAAGTGTTCAGCCGTTTTGATCTTTGGGGTAATCTTTTGGAGCTCACCATCCTTGGTGGGAATCACTTTTAGGCTAAAATGTACTCTTGTAACAGAGTTGCCTGATGAAAGCCTTATTGGCTCTGGGGGAGACTAATAGAATTTGTATGGTTATGTTGGTTTCATTTATGTGGTGATAGGATTTATTCACTTATTCACTCAAAAACCATTTATTGAGAATCTACTGTGTGCTAAGCATTGCATTTGGACGTTTCTAATGCGGTCCATTGGACTGGTTTCACTGCCCAGCACGTATGTGTCTTTGATGTCAGTGTTAGGGAGCTAAATTTCAATGTTCTAACCAGAACTCCTTGCTGTCTTCAAAGGAGCCTCTTACTTAAGTGGTGAGACTGCTGCCCACGCCCCCCTCCACACACACATTGTTGACTCAGCACACAGCAGCCCAGTCTAGAGGTAAGTATAGACTTATTTAGAGCAGATTCAGCTTTTGACTTCCTACTTTCCCTCCCTTCCTCCCTCCCTTCCTTCTTTCCTTCCTTCCCTTCTTTCCTCCCTTCTTTATTTTTTTGAGGGGCTCCATCCAGGTATGTGAAGTAGCCTGCCAGTCCCCTAAAGGCCCAGGGAGCCTCTGGAGAAATGCCATACTAACTGTTCCCCCGGAACCCCACTGGAGGAAGTCTGCCTTTTCAGGTGTAGACACTGCCCTCCAGGGGCCTCCTTAGGTCCCAGGCTCTGGATCACACTGTGAGCAGAGGAGGAAGAAATGTTATAGGGGGGTCAGGGCTGAGGAAGGCTGGGGAGAAGAGGGGACTGTGGCCCTCATGCTCACCTTTCAATTTGGGGCCCCCACACAAAGCCCACCCCCTTCCTCAAGCACAACCTCCCTTCCTTTTTAAAATTAATTTTCCTTTGTCTTAACAACACCCTAGCACTCCCACCCTTAAGAACCCCAAAACCTATGCCAAGTGATGAACCCAAACCTAAGTTTTATTTTTATCAAGATGACTGCCCATTCTTTATTTTCTGAAATAACATTAGGAAGAAAAAAAAGAAGAATGAAGTAAAAGCAAGGTGGGAGCGATTGTATTAACCATTCATTCAGTCATTCATTTATTTATCTTTAAGGCTATAAAGGTGTTTCCTGCTAAAGGCAGACAGTGAATATTTTATTTGAATCTTGTAGTTTCCATCAGACCTTTTAACCCTTCATTCTCCAGCTCAGCCCGAGTCCCCCGTGCCAGGCGATCCTCCACACCAGGGCTGGGACTGTATTAAGTCTCCCTCTTGGAGCTGTTTGTTGACCACATTCACGTTCAGAGCCCTGGAGCTAAAAGCACTTTACACCATAAAATAAAAGCACTGTCTTTTTTTCTAAAAGGTTACGTCTGGAGGCCACGCGGCTCATACTTCATACCGAAAACTACTGAAAGGACTATGAAATCCTCTATGATTTACAGTCTCTCACTGCATTAGGGTATAGATCTACTCGACTCTAAAAATACGGTGGGTTTCTAACCGACGTGAATATATGTGCATTATTTCAGAAAGTCTGTTAGAAAACTTGTCAACACATTATAAAGCATAAAACAGGACTTGGCTATTAAGTACGAGATCAGAGGCAGAATATATACTGCAGGAAGTCCTGGGGAGTCTCCTCCGCGGGCAAGATAGAAAGGGGGAGGAGGGGAGGGGAGGGGTCGTCTGTTGGCCTGGAGTTTACACGCAGTGTCGTCACCAAAGGTTTGGGAAAGAGCCCACAGAGCGTATTAGCTCCTCAGTGGAATCAGCAAAGGTTCTACAGCTCCAAATGAAGTTAACCGAACGGCCATAAAATAATTTTAACGTTGTCATAATTTATTATTTTCTGAAAGCTACTTTTGGAAAGTAAATATACTTATTGTGTATCCAAGTGTGCGCGTTTAAAGTGACCTTTCACCCCTCTACAAACCCACCTGCATCATTAATCAATACTTACGTAATATTTTCAAAGCTCTTAAAACAACACATTTTTATTTCTTTAAACACACATACAAACGTTCCCCCTCCCCCAGTTTTGGGCGCTTTAGCGAGCATCCAGTAGCAATGAGGGAGGGGGCGTCACTCGTAGGGGCGAGCAGGAGGGACCGCGAGTGGGGGTCCGCGACGAGGAGGGAATCAAATGCCGATACACAGCCCTGGTTTTCTGGACTGGGTGAAATCAGGCTGGGGGAGGGGCGGGAGTGGAGGGCAGTTCCTATTTCACTCTGGGCATTTTATGATGGTGAAATTAAATATATGTTAATGGTGGAAACGTCGCTACTTACCTCTCCATGGGTACCCAGGGAAAGCAGCTGCAAAACTGGGTTTTAAATGTTATGTTTTAACATGTGGTTTCGGAAGGAACCCCCTGGAATCTGAAACAAGTGCAGGAACATAGCAGACCTACTTGTAACTAAGTGCCTAATTTGCTATGATTTTTTTTAAAAAGAAAATCAATAAAATGTTGCCAGTTATTTATTGGAAATAACCACAGATAGCGGCCCTGATAGGGTGCCGGTTTTAGAGAGCACACAATTGTGTAATGAATTGTAATTCAGAAGACTGTTAAATGTGAACCACAGAACCTTTCGGAGGTAATAAAGTCATTACTTTTTACACTACAGCCAACCCTGAAAAGCTTTATACACACCATTATATATAAATCATACATATATATTTCCAGAACACACATTCACCCATTTATATACCTTTTCTATATATGGACTTTTATGGAGGGATGGGAAAAATATTTAAATTTGAAAAGCTCGGTTCCGAAAGAATCTGACTGACTATTGTTACCTGAAGGGGCTTTTATTTTATTTATTTTTCAAAGGCCTCCAGTTGTACTTTTTTTCTCCCTCTCCTCACCTTCCCTCCAACCATTCTCCTCCACGTCCCGCTCCCCCCACCCCTGCCCTGCAATAACATTCTTTTGGTCGCTCCAAGGCTAGTGGAACAAGACAAAAAAATAGACAGTAGTGGAAAAGAGATGCTGACCTGCTCTGAAGAACTCGTGAAAAAGGGGAAATGGTGTAACGCACACGCTACCGTGCTTTACTGCAAGTGAATCTTCCTGCTTCTTAAACAGGGTTTTAGTTTCTCCCCCCCTTAAACTGGAGGAAAACAATAACAACAAACCATATTTACACAAACCCAGTCCAGCCCACATCTCTCCTAATGTTGAGCATCAAAACCTCCTTTTCTTCCTTAGAGGGGCCCGAAGCTTCGCCGAGCTAGGCAAATCAGTTATTTTCTAATGGGTTTGAAACTTTATGAAGGCAACATATGAATAAACAGCCGCTGGCCGGCGCGGCTCGGAGATGGGTGCGCGCATGCAAGCCCGGGGCCCTAGCTTAAAACAATAAAGCCCCGCGCCGGGTAGGTGAATTTACGAAAACGACGTCCCTTAGACTGAGGAGGGGGAAGAGAAGACACAAGGGGTTGTGGAGCCGCTTGGAGGAGAGCGAAGGAAGGCTCCTCGCTCTGCAGACACACACTCACACACGTCCACCTGCAGCTCGGAGTGTCGCGGGCCGCGGCTCTCCGCCTCCACCCTGCACCCTCCGCGCCTCCCTTGGACCTGAGTCCATTTTCCTCTCCCCCAGTGCCCTTCCGGATCTGGAATCGCAGCGCGGTCTCGGCGTCGGCGTCGGCTGAGGCTACAGGGTGGCGCAGGCAGGCGGGGAGGCTGGGAGGCGGGGGACGCCGGGGGACTTTGCGGGCACGTTTCTGAATAAACTTTCCAATCGCAGGGGGTGCTGTTGCTGTACATTTTACGTAAAACTGAAAGTATCCCACGCCAGAGTGAAGCCCGCTTTTTGACAGCAGTAGCGCGCGCGCGCGCGCATTAAAGAGACAGGGGTTTATTTCCAACAGGTCTTCCCTAATTTCCTGGGAACGTCTGCAGAAAGGCCAGAAGGGGGGCTGTGGGCTCCGGGGTGTGCGGCTCCGCCCGGGGCGTCCGGGGAGCGTGGCGCTGACCCGGGGCTGTCACCCCATCACTGTGGCTTCCCCGCTGCTCCCGCGAGCCAGTCGCTCTTTCTTCATTCCTCATTTTCTTTCCCCGGGTAACAGCACTGGACTAGTTGTGCTCTGCCTGTAAGAAACACTTTCTTGCCATTCCTCGGTGCTTTTGCAGTAGCTCTGGAGTGGGAGGGGGTGTGTCTTTCCTTGGGACCTGGCTTGGGGACCTCCCGCGGCCCCGGGAGCAAGTTCCCAGGGACTGGCACTCCCGGGACTGCCCGGGCTTTGTCCTCTGGCCGGCAGCAGCTCCGTTGAGGTGGACGCCTCGGCGCCTCCCTCGCCCTGGGTCCGGGCACTCCACTCCCGGGGCGGGAACCTGCCCCGAGTCCGGCTCCCTGTTTTTTATTCCTCGGCCTTTCTCTCCCTTTCCGCGACCGTTGAGAGCCTCGACTCCCTGCTCCCAGTTGCATTCAGACCCTATCGTTTGTCGGGACGTTCAGATCCCCGGCCCCCCTGCTTGGCCTGGGGGGCGCCCTCCCGGCCCTTAGGCCCTGGTCTGCACCGCTTCCCTCGCCCTTGCCCCCTCTCTCCAGGCCGCTCGGGCTCCCGGAGGCCCCGGCGCTGCCCTTCCGGACCCGCAACCCTCCAAACTTGAGCTGGACTCTGCTTCGCCGCGCGCTCCTTCCCGCCTCCCCTTGCCTGCCGCGTAGCTGTAAGTTGGAGGCTCAGCTCTCAACTTCGGGTGATTTTTCTTTGCCATTCTCTCCTCGGGCAAAGTTTCCCGAGCGCAGCCGCGGCCTCAAGGCTTTTGCTTCGGCCCCTGGCGTCCGCACGCGGGGTGCGAGCGCGGCGGCGGCGGAGAGGGGAAGTGGGTGTGCGCACGCAGGAGGGTGTCCGGGAGCAACTCTACCTGGCTTCCCTCCGCCCGCGCTTCCCCGGCCCCTGCAGCCTCCCCGTACACTCTGTTTTTGTTTGTTTGTTTGTTTTGTTTTTTAAATTTTAAATAATCTTTCATTTTAGGGTCCGCATGCGGGGGTGGGGAGCAGGGCGCACGTCTTGCTCCCCACCCCCTCCGCCCCCGCCACCCCTTTCTTCTCTCCCGGCCACGCCGCTGCCTCGGCGCTTGCTGCGGCCACTGGTGAGCCCGCGGCCCCAGCGCCCCCTCCCCTCGGCCCGCCCCTCCCACGGGGGCCGCGTCTGGCGTCTGCGGAGCCCCCCGCCCCGCACCTCCCCCGCCCCGCACTGGCCATTGGCTTGTCCTGGTCTCTTTTTCATGTCCAGCCCCTGATGTGTGTCCATTGGTGTGAGCTTCCCCTTCCCTCCTCCCCTTCTCTCCTGCTCGCCCTGCCCATGTTTTGTGTGTCTCTGTCCATCCAGACTCCTGACGTTCAAGTTCGCAGGGACGTCACGTCCGCACTTGAACTTGCAGCTCAGGGGGGCTTTTGCCATTTTTTTCATCTCTCTCTCTTTCTCTCTCTCTCCCCCTCTATCTCTCCTCTCTCTCTCTTTTTTTTTTTTTTTTTTGCTTAAAAAAAAAAGCCATGACGGCTCTCCCACAATTCATCTTCCCTGCGCCATCTTTGTATTATTTCTAATTTATTTTGGATGTCAAAAGGCACTGATGAAGATATTTTCTCTGGAGTCTCCTTCTTTCTAACCCGGCTCTCCCGATGTGAACCGAGCCGTCGTCCGCCCGCCGCCGCCGCCGCCGCCGCCGCCGCCCGCCCCGCAGTCCACCATGTCTCGCCGCAAGCAAGGCAAACCCCAGCACTTAAGCAAACGGGAATTCTCGCGTAAGTAACCCAATAATAGTAATAATAATTATTAATAATCACAAGAGCGCGCAGGACGAGAAGCAAGAGAGAGGGGGAGAGAGGGGTGTGTGCATGCATTTAAAATTTTTTTCACGAGAAAAAACCTCCGAGCGTCGGGATAAAAGAGATTAAAGGGAGAGGGGGGAAAAAAAACCCAGTCTCATCCCATCCCGAACCATAGCCTTATGTACACTTTTGGGATAGCACGAACCTTTTAATTTTATTTAATTTTACAACAATTTGACTGCTCCTCTTTCCTGCTTTCCTCTGCTTTATTTCGCTTTTCGAAAAGGAATGCAATGATTTCCCCTCCAGTTTTGCAAAATAATGGACAATGCTGTGGATGCTAACAACTCTCGTGCAAACCTAGGGGAGGGAACTGAAGGGGAAAGGGGGGTTGCTTCCACTCGCCGTAGGAAGAAAAACGGGGGGGTGGGGAGCCCAAGTCTAAAAAAAACAATTCCCAGGGAGAAAAGAGGTGAGACTGGCCCTCGGACATCAGCGCGCTCACGGTCAAGTGTGCACCGGGAGGAAAGTAGTCATCTCCACAATAGTGAGAAAGTGGGATTCTGGGAGGGGGCCCCCGGCGTTCTGGAGTCTCCCGAGTCTGGAGAGGGGCCGCGGCGGCAGGGAGAGCTTGGGCAACCGGGAAGGATGGGAGCAGCGGCCGGCGCTGCCGCCTTTTGTTCCGGCCCGAGGTGGGTGTTTGTCCCGCTGCCTTTTGTGCCGGCTCCTCGCGCTTGCCCTCCCGCGCCGCCGCCGCCGCCGCCGCCGTCGCCGAAGGGCAGGAGCAAGGGACGGGGGCGAGCGGGAGAGGGAGGGAGGGCGCTCTGGCCGCTGCCGCCCGGGTTGCCGCTGCCCGCCCCTCCCGGCCGAACCTCAGTGGCGGCGAGAAAACGTGAAAAATAAATAAAATAAAACAGGGCAAAATTTCTTGCCCCACAACAGAAGCCTAACGCTCCGCCGGCCGTTTTCTGCCACGCTCTCCTCTTTGGCTCCCCCATCGCCCCCCTCCCCGCAAAAATCTCACAGTCTCTAATAAAGGGGATAAAATACAATTATCCCCTTCACCAAAACCTCTTTAGTTGCAAACTTAGAGCGCCGGCGGCCCAGAGAGGGAGCGAGGAACTCCCTCCTCTTACTATTTTTTGGAAGATTTTCAAAAAAAGTGGAAGTGGATTTTGATTGGGAAAAATCTCGTGTCTGAATGTTTACAAGCACCGCGTGTGCGGGAGCCTCCTGCCAACAAACAGACAGAGGACCGAGCGCGGCGCGGCAGCCCGGGAGCGGGCGGCGGCTGCGGCCGGGCCTCGCCGGGGCCTCGCCGGGCCTCGCCGCGCCCCCGCCCCGCCCGGGATCGCCCACCCGGCGCCCGCCGCCCGCCCGCTGGCACAGCGGCAGGCCGTGCAGCGACTCAGCGCCAGCCGGGTCGAGGGTCCTCTCTGACCCCCCAGCATAATGCCCAGACCTCCTCCCTGCCATCCCTACTGCGAAATCGGCTGGGGAGAAACTCGGCTTTGCAAAGCATTTTTATTTTGCAGAGCAGCCGTAAAAGCGAGTTCTGTCCGCCCCCTACCCCCGACGCCTCTAGCCCCCAGCTCGGGGAGGCGGAGAGGTCACCACGTGCTTTCCTTGCCCCCCTCCCACCGGGACAGGCCACCAGCCCCCAGCTCCTGAGCGCGGCCAAGCCAGGTGGGGGTGGGTGGTAGGTAGTACGGGAGTAGTATGTTCGAGTATGCTTTTGGGGAGTGTTCGACCCTGGGACTCCACGCACCCCTCCCTTGAGTTCTTGTCCTCTACCACGGGCCTGTGTCGGTCAGGGGACCCTTGTGAGTCTATATTGGGGGTGGGGGTGGGTGGGTAAGTGGGTTGCTGTCTCCTGGCTAACAGAATGCGCCTGGAAAGGCAGGCGGTGGGCACTTAGGAAAGTTTGGCTGCAAGGGAAAGAAAGGAATGAGAGGGCCCACCTCCTTCCCCCTCCTCATTCATGACCCTTATTTTAATTTTTGCTGCAATTTTAAAGGACCACCCTATACCCAGTTCTGTATTTTTTTAAAGGGGTGTGTGTGTTTGAGGGGGGTGCGCAGAGGGAATTGAATTTTTCACTGGGCCCTGGAACTTGTCACACACTTCGAAAGCTCCCCCGCCCGGGCACGTTGCGGGGCCCTCCCTCTCCCCACCCCCGCGCATCCCTCCCTCGCCGCTCTCCCCCGCCCCCAACTCCCCCGGCCGCGCCGGATGCGGAGCAGACGCGGCGCGCGGCGGTGTGAAGTTACAGCCCGGCAGGTACCGGCGGGAAGGAAGGGCAGTGTTCGCAGCACTCGGGAAAGCTGGGCCCTTCTTCGGAAGGATGCACTGGGGGCTCAAAGGACGGACTAAGGCGTGCAGTCCGGGCTGCTCCCCCGTCCCCCACCCACCCTGGGCCCATCCGGAGATATCCCAGGCTGGGTGGGTCATCCCCCTCTCGCCGTGTCTCAGGGCTGGCTTTGCGTTGAGGAACCAGTTTGAAGGGCGTGCGGTCGTCTGTCCTTTCTAATTTTCTGGGTGCGCAGGGGGGAGCGGGAGCCATTCCGGTCTTCAGGACCCCCTTCCCCTCCCCGCCCCCATCCTCCGCTTCTTGGGCTGGCTGAGCCATTCGGTCGCTAGGAGGCAGAACAAGATCAAGAAAGCTCAGCGAACTTGAACCTGTACCAGAGCCTCCCCCACCCCCGCTCTGCATTTCTCGGCCGGGAGGGAAGAGCTTTGCGAGGGTGGGGGTGGGGGAAACGGACGGTTAGGCAGAATTCCCTTTCTCCCCCCTCCCTCCCATCACCCCTTATGTCTTTGTTCTTCATTTTGACTTTAAAAATGCTTCTTGCCAGGGCTGCAGAGAAGCGCGCGGCCGACACCCCCGGGCTCCGGGAGTGGAGCGGGGTGCAGTTTTCGTTCTCTTTCGGGCGGGCATTTTTGGTAGGGAGGAAAGGGGAGTGCGCGCTCTCCAGCTTCGGGGCAAGGCCAAAGGGCGGGATCCGGCAAGTTTGCACTTAGTCTCCAGGTTCACTTCTTCCACCCCCTCACCCCCATGCAAAGCACGGACCGAGGCGGCCACTGCGGGCTTGCAGGGCTGCTCTGCAGCCCGACCCCCCCCCCCCCACCGGCTCCTCCGCCTCCTGCAGCTCTCGCCTTGAAGCCCGAAATCACAACAATAGTAATAGTTATCATCATAATGATGCGGGCAAGCGGCGTCATTAATAATGAATAACCGCAGCAGCCGCCGCCGCGCTGCGCACACCGGTGCCGGGAATTGCGGGAGAAGGGCATTTGCAGAGATCCCTCAAAGTAAAAAGTGTGAGCCTCTGGACACAGAATGAATTTCAGGACCCGCGCTTTTGGTGTGTGCGTTGATACCGAGACAGCACCCGGTTAACCTGCCGAGTTTTCCAAGCCTCACTTCCCAGTTCTCCAACTGGTGGTCCTGGGGAACCGTCGTCACCCCGCGGCCACACAGGACCGCCGTGGAGGCAGCAATCGGGTCCCCAGGCTGCCCGCCGCCTCCCGCCCCGGGCTCCCGGCCCCACGGCCCCGCGGCAGCCGCTGCACGTGTTCCCAGCGAGCGCGGCCGGAGCCTGCGGCCAGCACGCTGCTCGCTTTGTGCCTCAGAGTCCCAGCGCCCAACTTCACTTTCCGCACTGCCCACCCCCGCCGGCCCCCCTGCCCCCGGCCTCTCGCCCCTGCCTTCGCTTTTGTTTCTTTGCTTTTTTCTCTCTGCATTTCAGCCTCGGTTTGCTTCCTTACCCTGTTAAGACAATCAAAGGGAAGGACTTGGAAAGCAAACTTGAAGGCAGAGCTCTCTTTCCCCCTCCCCCTCCCCCTCCCCAGCAGCCCTCGTTTCGCTAGCTCCTTCCTCCTTCCCTACATTTCTTCTAAGGCTTTTTTTTTTTTTTTTTAAATTTATTCCTTTGCAACTGCAGAGAGAGGAAGGAGATCTCAGTCAGCCGCTGGGGCATTGAGACGTTTCAGTCAGTCTTGCTGTTTGAACGCAGAAGCATTTTATTTTCAATTTCTTTTTCCCCTTGTAGAGAATTCGCGGCTAATTATTATGATTATTTGCCCACTCCTTTCCACTTCAATCCTGGACTCCCCGCTTTGTAGCCAGAGCTTAGGCCGGAGCTTAGAAACGGTGGTTGTGTGGGAGTGAAGGAGGATGGAATTGAATTGAGGGAGGGGGTAAAATGGCTGAGGTTAGGAATGTTTTTAGGGAAAGGGGAATTTGCATTAAAATACAGAGAAATTATCAGAGCCCAGAAAGGAAATGTTGATTGCCACTGAGAAAAGATGTCAATGCAAATCAGTAGACTACAGCAAGAGAATTGTATTTTCATATTTTCTTTGTGCCCCACTTCGTCTGATTTTTAATAATATAGTAGCAATGATAAAACATTTTGGTATTTCTCTGAACATCACTAGCCAAATGTTTAGCAGGGAGCCTGATGTTAACCGTATTTCATACATTAGGATATAATTCTTGTTAATTAGCAATAATTTATGTTAAGAGCATAGAAAATGTTGAGGTTATAGGTTTTATATCTGTACATTTGATCATCTTGTTATTTTCAAGAACTTTGCCTCCTATAAAATTAATTAGGTGAAATGTGGAGGTGTAATCAGCAACCTCTGAATTACCACTTCATTTCCTGGTTTTGATTGTAAATCAGTTCAGTCACTACATTTAGAAGACTTTAACCAAGTCTGTTTTGTACCACATTACCTTTAACTGTTTGATAACTAGGGGAATATCTCCTTTTGCTCCCAAATAATATTTCCATTTTCAGAAATGTGTCAGGGCTTGGGAATAAAAAACAAATCTTAACGGTGGAGTTTAAAAACATGTTTTTGTGCAAAGGTTCTATGTACTACTAACTTTAATAAAATAAAGTATTTTTCCGGAGTCTTTCTTCAATCTGTAAACCTCAGAACTTGTAGTTAATGCTGAACAACAACAACAAAAGCCACATTTGTTAATGTGTACTTAAAATTCTTAATTCACATAGGAGGGATCTTGGAGAATGACTTCCTTATTCAGTTCCTCACTTGGTCACAATGAAAGCAAATAGGAGAAAAATGATATAGAAGCACAATACAAAAGCTTTCTGTTTGTCTCCTTTTATTTGAGAAGTATGCATGTGTATTTATCTTTTGGTCAGTATGTTGGGCACAGAAATATAAGTGCTTACTTTGCTGTCTTTATTAGTAGGAATATAACCTTCATATTCCTGTGGTGACCTTATGTTAAATTAGGAGGAGTACCAGAGGCTAGAAATCATGACATGTCCTACTTGAGCACAGGTGCAGCTAGGCAGGGCTCTCTCAATATTATTTCACCCAGCACATCTGGGAGTTACTCCAGATCTTCCCCCTCAATATTCAGTCTGGATAGGGTTGAAATAAATTTAACCTGAGTTCACTGGATTTTTGCACTTTATCAAAATCTGTTCCAATATTCTACACTCAAATTAAAATCTATTTTTTGATTCTCTGTGGCTTTAAGTTCATTAAATGTGAAATTGGCAGCTTGCTAAAGAAGGTCAGACTGATTAACTGTTTAAGACTTGTACATTATCTGCTTCAGTTTTATTAACTGGCAGCATCCTGGATATGTTTCATATTTTGTAATTTTGTGTGTGTGTGATAGAGTAAGCATAAGGTTTTAGGAGCAGAGACTTACCAACTCTCTTTTCCCCTGTGGAAGTTTAAAAAAATGATAGAAGCTGTTCAAATAGATGCTGGAGTATTTTGGTGCACGGTTAAAAAAAAAAAAAAAAAAGGAAACAGGAATGAAAGACATATCTACCTTGTTATACCATCCGCTGGTGATTATGTGTGCAGAAATAGTCCCATAATGAAGCGTTCTGGAGCTCATTCAGAAAATTAGACAACTTTGACAACATTAGGCAAAGTATTTCAAGTCTAAAGAAAGGACTTCTCAGCCTTGATCTGAAATGTGGCGTTTGCTTGACCATTCTGATTTTTACGTGATGGGGGCCACCAACTGCAAACATGTTTAGAATATTTTAGACATTCCTTTCTTCAGAATGAAAAAATGACTAATTGGCTTATTTTCTTAAGTACTCAAAAGTATCCCATTTAGCTAATGTGTCTGAGAAGAATTGCCAGTGAATTTGGTATTTCTTTGATTTTGTGGCACTGCTGAGAGTGAGATCAGAAAGGTTTTTGGCACTGTGAATTACGCTGCGTTATGATTATTATTTAGATCTGTTTCACAGGTGAATGCAGTCTTTTTCTTATTACGGCAGTGTAAATGTGGCACATTTTCTGTGTGATGTAGTAGTAGCTTTCTAATTTATGAAGCCATGTCTCTGTATATTTAGAGTATATATGTTCACACACAAAGGGTGTGTGTGTGTGTGTGTGTGTGTGTGTGTGTTTATTCACCTCTCCTTTTATTCTTGGGCACAATAGACAACTTACTCTGTATGAAAAAGAAACAAATTTGGTTTCAATCCATGTTTTTACCAGGTTTTTTTGGGGGTAGTTATTATTTAAGCTTACTTTATGTTGCCGCATTAACTATTTATTTAACAGTCACATTCTTTCTAAACTTACAAACCAGAAACATTTGGGGTGTGTGTGTGTGTGTGTGTGTATGTGTGTGTATGTGTGTGTGTTTTCTCTGGAAGTATGCAAGTCAGGCAGTTTTCTTTAAATATATGATGATTTGCCTCATTGATAAATTTGCTTTCTTGTTGACAGTTTCCACATCCGTGTACATTTTATACGCTGACATTTTTCTGGGCATTAAATGGAGGAGGCTAGAAACCCTTTACATAATGTGCTGGGATGGAATGGGGTTGAGAATGTATTTCCCCGTATTCTTTCCTTTCTGGCACTCTAATAATTGTGCTTTTGTTTCTTCAACCACAGCCGAACCTCTTGAAGCCATTCTTACAGATGATGAACCAGACCACGGCCCTTTGGGAGCTCCAGAAGGGGACCATGACCTCCTCACGTGTGGGCAGTGCCAGATGAACTTCCCATTGGGGGACATTCTTATTTTTATCGAGCACAAACGGAAACAATGCAATGGCAGCCTCTGCTTAGAAAAAGCTGTGGATAAGCCACCTTCCCCTTCACCAATCGAGATGAAAAAAGCATCCAATCCCGTGGAGGTTGGCATCCAGGTCACGCCAGAGGATGACGATTGTTTATCAACGTCATCTAGAGGAATTTGCCCCAAACAGGAACACATAGCAGGTAAATGAGAAGCAAGGAGAAAAGCTGTTTGCATGTTTTCTTTTCATTTTCAGAGGCGCTGTAGCCAAGCACTAAGGAGTGGTGAAGTGCTTTCTGTATTTCTCCATGTGACTGTCCATGACAGCCCTGTAATGTTAAAATAAGCATTCTTATTGCTTATGTCCAGAACACATAAAAATAAATATTTTCCACTTCACCGAATCAAATGTAGGCAGAATAGGTTACACACACCTGACACCCTCTCTCTGGATCTGCTGATTCTGAATTTCTTTCCTTTTCTCTCCCCTTCTCATTTTTAAGTGTTGAACCTTACTACACCTAGCCCAGTTTCCAAGGTCCATTTCCAGCCTTGGTGACAAGTTAGAGGCAAAGTGGCTGTATAGGCATTTGTAGTTCAGCCAGTGACCTGTTTGAGTCAGAATACTTGATCAGACGTCCCTAGGGGTGCAGTTTGTTCTCGATGTTTCCATGAAGTTGGGTGGGCTGGAAGGGCATTTTGGAGGGGCTGGAAAGAGTTAACTGAGTTTCAGGGCTAGCCTTGGATCCATATTGGCTGTCAGCCCGTATGGGGCTGTAATTAAACACAGCCCCGTGGTGGGATGACACCGTGACCTTGACTTTAAGATGCCATTTTCGACTGGCCAGGCCAGAGTAGAGAGGGCAGTTGCTGAAGCGCACAGACATGCTTACTCGAAAAGTTTAAGGGCATGTTGGAAATTTCAAAAGGTTGGTTTGACAGGAACGGCTGCTCCCTGCAGCCTGCCTCCTCAGCTAAATGATAAATGCTTCTCTGTGCTCTCTCTTGTCTCTGATGTGGTTTTGACAGATGTATCTTGATTTTGTTTGTGGTTTACACAACCACATGTCACCCTTACAAATGTCCAGTGCAGACTTCCACTGTTTCTGCTATAACATAATGTAAAAATTCTCTTGGAAAAATATATACACACGTTGAACAGCTCTGCTTCCTTTGGTTAATTTTAGCAGAAAGGTAGCTAGGGGTGTGGGTTTCTCAACAGCTCAAGGGAAAAGGAATTAATGGCTAACAGAGGGACTTAAATCCCCACTCTAAGTGATAAACAGCAACACTATACAGCGACCCTTAAAACATTTTTAAAAATGAAACAACGGTGATTTAATGTCCAAGATGAAGTGAATGCAGATTCTGTGGTAACAAAACCGGCATGCCTGTCAGTTGGTCACTCCCCTCTATTTCCCCTGCTGCTGCCCCCAAAAGGCAGAGGGTTTGTTCAGTTTTAGGAAGGGTAGTGCATAGAATCAATTGATTCATTGGAACTTGTCCCTTCAACCTAGTTTGACCACAGAGTTGAACTGTAGTGGGTCAGTAGTCCAGAGGGGATTAAATGTCGTATTATTTCTCCTCCCCCTCTCTGGAATTTGATCATTAAAATCAAACGTGGCATTTTTTCTTTCTCTCTTTTTTTTTTTTTTTTTAATGCTGCCTGCAACAACACTCAGATACTTTTCCTTTAGTGAAATGAGAAATCTGCTGCCAGGGAAGGTGCATTCACAAAATATTTTTCTCGAATCCACCACATGTAGCTTATATGACATGCAGGTTAAGATTTTATCCACCCCTCCCTGCCCCCCAGCAGGATATGGCAATGACCATTTCCATGTGCTGTCTTGTGACTGGAAGGAAAATGAACAGAAGTGTAAGGCATGATTAATGAAGCAAGAGCAAGCGGAAGGGGATTTGTCGTCTTAGGAGATCCAAAGCCTTTCTAAATCACCAAATATGGAGTAACACTTGCGTGATGTAACATCGTATTTACATATCGAGCTGCTCGTTTAAAAGACAAAACACAGTGTCTGTCAAGCAAGAATTAAAACCACACTCCTTACTGAGGTCCCAAGTAGGTTACTCAGTCTCAGATTAACCAGCTTGAAAATTCTGTGCCTCTGTACTTAGAGGAGAAATCTAAAAGCTGGGGGGAAGGCTCTCTAGTGAAGGCTTTTCGCTGTCCCAGTTGTAAATCTACGTAGGGAAGAAGAAGAGATATTTTCCTTAACTCTCTGGTTGTCATAAAGGTTCTTTTTTTTTTAAGGACTAGTGCAGTAAGAGAGCTCAAAGAAGCCCCCCAAAAAGCACATTTAAAATATGTTTTATAGGGCTAATGCTAAGTAATTACACTGAGATGAAGAGCTACTTAAGCTATCTGAGATATTCAGTGGGTGCACCAGTGCTGTGACCCAGGTGAGGTAAACCTTTCATTCACGAATAATTACAAAGTCTTGATTCCTTTCATTGTGTGTAATCACCTGTTCCCACCCTGGAATTGGCTGAACGTAAATAGCGTGGTCGCATCGCAAAGCGAGATGTCAGTAACTAGAGTCACGACTTTTCATAATTCACGGTAATGAATTAAGGAGTTTCCTATGGTGAAATTAACGTTCTGCCATCGCACGTAAATTAAGATGCCCTGGCCCTTAGGTGCCTCTGAAGCGAAGTTCTGGAAGACGGCTGTGTATTCCCAGCCCATTTCTCTAGAGCACGTCTTCACAACTCCCAAGTCTGCTTTTCTTTTTACGGTGAGGAGGGAAACAATAAGAGTAATCATTCAGTAGGTATTTGAATTGTGTCACAAGAAGAAAGGAGGAGCAATGCTCTGTATTAGGAAAGAGGTATATTGATGAATCTCTAGAGGAATATGTTTGGCAGCCATATAAGAGGTAGTTATTTAAATACGCTGTGTAGGAAAGGCCTTATTAAAGTGCTGTAAGTTGGATGTGAGCTTACTGTGTGCTCTGTGCTGTTTTATAGGCAGGAAGCTGGAATCAAACAGTGACAGATCTTCTTCCTGAGATAAATAAAGCTTAGAATTTGGGGCTTTCACACAGGAGATTGAGTGTCCTTTAAAACTTCAGTAAGATGGTGTGGGTTTTGGCTGTACATAGGCCTCTCAAAGCCGAGTATTTTTTAGAAAGGATGATTTTTACCTGATTGAATACACACGTATATGTTGATCAGGTTTTTTTTTTTTTTCATTTCATTCAAAATATTGTGTGACTGTGATCCACTGAGACCACTGAAGTCGTACTAATTTAACTGGAAATGGGCAGGTTATATTGTGCAGGGCCCAGTTCATCAATGTTATGTGTCAGATATCCACCATCAGATATCAGCAGCCTTTGACTGGCAGTCAGGGCTTTTAATTAGGGTTTTGTTTTGTTTTCTAGACTCCTGTTTTATGAGGGGGAAATATTCATTGAAATTAGTGACTGTGGAGCTGCTGTTCACTTATAGAAAAGGCCAAAAAATATTATCCCACAGTGTCAGCTTTGAGGTTTTGGCTGTTGCACATAGAAATCTTTAAATTAGGGTTGGGCTGTCATAAAGTTAGCTTTTTGAGAGAATGGGAGAAAATATGATTAGTCCTGTAAAGTGTAGTGAAGTCTCTTGCTATTGATATATAACATTTTTTCTCTTTAAAATCATGAACATAGACATTGATGTCAGGGCATTGAAAAATTATTTGCCTAGACAATACACCTCATACCCAGATAATAATATGTAAGCCAGAAGCTCTGTGAGAGGAGAAATACTAATTCAATCCAGAAATATATAAGCATGTTACTTAAAGGTAAATCAAGTATAACATACTCATGCTTTTTAGAATTTAGAAACTCAACTTGCCTTTTCTTTTTGTACCCATTTGAATTCTTTCTTATCTCAGACTGAACTGGAAGATGTACTTTATGGTATAATTGTAAATGAGACTATAAATTATAGTATCCTATTATAACCTCTTATTTTTCATTTCTCTTTATTTGTGTGATTCTGAATAAAAACCACTGACTTCTGAAGTGAATTTTTAGCATGGCAGCTAAAACAAACAAACAAACAAACAAAACCCCAGTTTACTGGTGAACATTTTATTTAACCTTCACATCCAGAGACTAAAGAATATTGTTTCCTAATAAATACCTAGGATTTTCATTGGGAGCCTGTGTTTGTGGGACCATTACCCAAAGGCTCATGTTCATGAGACTGGGAGTCCTATATACAAGATGTATTTGTAAATAAGACAGAGAAAGGTTGTGAACTGGCAGCTTGGATGTTTTGTCAAAGTACAATGTGAGAGAAACTCTTTCTAAGACAAATTGTAAATAGAACTGTCACAGCGATTGCATGATTGAGCCGCAGAAGTGTCTTACAATTGTTGGCATTGTCAGAGGACTTTTGAAAGCTTAATTAAACACAGTGGCCCGCATGGCTGCTAAATTTACTTCGGCAAGCCAAAAAGAAAAAAAAATCTACAATGTGGAAGATCCCAAAGATCCCAAAGTTCTTCCGACGTTACCCTTTCCGTGACACAGAAAAGATGCATTGTGCATTTTCCTAGTTGTCTTTTATAAATAGTTTTGAGAATAGGGCCACGTGATATGAAGATCATCCTGTGTGTGATGTGGAGATTGTGTTAGTTTTTCTGTCTCCTGCTGTTACAGACAGTTAATGTAAAAATGGCCTTCTATTGGAAACACAAATATGTATTCACTTCAAGAACAGGAGCAGAGGGGGAAAGTTTCCCTCCCATTCTCTGTGTTTATTCTAGGAAAGCTTAAAAAACAGTGCTGTAATTTCTCAAATCACCCAGTTCCTCGTTGTATTGCAAGTTGTGCCTTTTACTTTTAAAGGATCTGAAATCTGTTTTACACACCTTTCTCCTGGTGAATGTGGCATTTAATTGTGGAGCTGCCCATGGGCTGGAAAATGCGAGTGAGTATAGACACGTGCAGGCAGCGTCAGGACAGCAAACTTCAAGCTCAGGGAAGAGGTGAATTGGATGCATATTAATGGCACATTTTAGAATCCTGGAAAATCATTGTTGTCACACTGCAGCCTTAGTGCAGTTTGGCTAATGTGTGTGTGTGGGGGTGCTAAATTGAAGTATGTAACAAACGTGCAAATCCTAGGGAAGCATTTTTCAGAATTTTGTGATTTCTTAGTGAAAGTATTTCAAAAAGGAGAATAGGTGAATGGTGGCCTTGTACACTAGTCAGTGAAAAAAAGAAGATAGTTCGGCTTTCGTTTGGGGGGAAAATATGAAATTTTAACTGAAGTAGCACAGCTAGGGAGATGCACCGAGATTGCGTCACTTGATGTTAATTTAATCTACTCCGGTTGCTCTGTTCACACCCTTATTGCACAAAGAAATCATTTGACAAAATTTACCCGAAGCCCAAATCTGTTTTTACATACAGTAGTACCAGCTTTGTGCAATAAAAGTCACTTAGCATCAAACTGGACCCAGCCTGGCACCTTGCCACTTTTTTAGCAAGAGATTTAATCACCAAGGATCTTTAGTACCTTTCTGCTTGTTCAGATTTCATTTGGGTCATGGTTATGTCAGCAGTGTTGTTATTACAAGGATTAAAAAAAAAAAGATTTAAACGTAGGGCCCATTTTTAACACTATCTCAAATCGAACAGGTTTTAATTTTATGTGTCAATTTGGAGGATATTAATAAAGTTCATAAAATATATTCAGACTATATAATTTAATGGATAATGACTAGTATTTTTATTTGTAATACCAATAGAAAATTGGCATCGTATCCCTCCCTCCTCTGTTCTGTCCTCCTACCCAGGTAAATAAGCATCCTTAAACTGCTTCTCCCCTTTACTCCCAGGGGTTAGAGCTCTGGCCAATATCAGTAAATTTACCATTGTAATTTGCCATGTAGTTTTTACAACAATGACCTAATTAATTTGAGCATGGACCATATTATTGCTAGTAGAGTCATTTTCTGTCACAAACTTAATTTCTAGGAAATGTAACCTGATGAATAAGAATGCTTGAGCTCTCCACATGTGCTCCTAAAGACCAACGGCAGATTTAAAATAATAATTAAAAAAATGCCAGCATTATTAAAGCTAGTATGCTTGATGCCAAACTCAATTTGAAGCCAGTAAACATCAGACTGTATTTCTAATCAGTTTTAGAATGTAACGTATTCCATATTGGGTTCACTGGAATTTGTCTCTCTGCTTTTTACTGGCCAGCTGCACTCCCTATGCATTTTTAAAACATTTCAGCAAAGGCTTTTGCTGTTCTTAGCAGGGTTAGTAACTTAGGGTCTATTTCTGAGCTCATTCGTCATTCTGCGATGGCATTGAGTTAGGTTGGCAAGGGAAGGATTGGAGGCATGGGGGGGTGGTGAGGTCACTTGTGACCCCAGCAGGGAATAGGTGAGCTTCATTTGCCTTTACAATAGGCGCACAGCTACTGCACCTTGGAAGATCTCTCAGGTGCCGCTCAGATGGGCGCATGTAAATGCCCTGTCAGATGCGGAGCTGGAATATTAATGCTTCTTCCACCAGCGCACCATAATAAAGCTGTACACAGCCAGCTTAGTATGCAGCTAGTCTGGGGAATTGTGTAAACTTAGATAGCCCAGTGTGAAAGACAGCAATGTAAAAATGCTGGATATGCCACAGTTTCCATTCTTGTTCTCCTTTGATCTATAGCAAAATGAAAACATCATCCTTTCCTCCTCTTGGAGTTGTCTCCCCGACTCTGCCACCTCCCAATCCCCCACCCGAATTTTTTTGCATGTTCTGGTATGGAGAAATGCGACATAATTTGTTTCATATGGTTAATTACAGGCATTTGAATATTTAAAATTTTAAATAGCCACAGTTCCAGGTTTTCCTGTTAAAAGTATGTGATTTGAACAAAGGGAGTACAGTGTAAATATTTGTGGTGATTTGCAACACCCCTCTTTCCCCATTAAACACACACACGCACACGCGCACACACAGACATTCAGTTTAAATCTAGCGCTGACTTAAAGGACTTCTGTACCTTCATTTGTACTTTTTTTTTTTTTTAACCAACTCTCAACTGGAACTCCATTAAAATATTTTACCATTATTTTTGAGTCCACTGTTGCTTGAGGTTTTAAAGAGGATTTTTATAATGTGTTCATTTAAGAGTATCAACAGCTGTCAGAACCAGTTGTGGTAAATCCACAAAACATACAAAGAAAAATACACACGTTTCCTGAAACAAAACACTCTGGAAAAATAAGCCGCCAAGAACTGGCGAATGAGAAGTTTGCAGACAGGGCACCGGAGCGTTTCACCTCTCGGTTCACCCTGGAGACTGATGTGATCGGATCTGATGCAATGCCGCTGGAAGTCTTACCTGCACAGGTTGCTGCTCTGAGCTAGCACCCTGCACAGGGGCTAGGCCAGGCCACAGCTTGCTCCCACTCTGCCCTCCTTTTTTCTTTTTGATCTCTTTAGATAGATAAAATACCAAGTTCTTGGTGTGCTAAACAGCAAATTATACCCACTGAAGGTGAGATGATTAGGTTTAAACTTCCTCTAAGAGAGGCGAGAAGACGCCGTGCACACCCTTTTCCAGATAGGGTTGTCAGCCTGTTATTCAGAATTTAATCGGCCCCGCCAGGGAATTCCCAGTGGGGACCTGGAGCAGGCATGTTGGTGAAGGGGATACCTGGGGACCTGTGGTCACTCACAATGAGTTTCTGTGTGTATCTTTGCTGTTGTTAGCATTGGCAATGAACAATTACACCTACCATTTGATTTTAGTTTTAGATAGAGCTGAGTCCACTGATTAAAAACTACCATTAAAATGAAGAATGGAATTATTGTGAAACCTGCAAAGGTGCTTTCAAAAAGAACACAGGTGCTGTGGTGTCCCCCCTTTCTCCACTTTCTATTTTATTTTGGAACTTTCTAAAAAACACAGGGAAGCCTTTTGCTGAGCATGGGGGCATTTACATTTATATTCATCAGTTCATCTTCTTGATATGTAATGATGCATAAAAAGCTGCAGGAAAAAAAAATCACATCTGTCAATTTTTAGGGAAATAAGGTGTAGCTTGGATTCTTACCTTAACTGGAGCACAGGGTACTACATGCCACGTCTGCTTTTTAGGTTTTAAATATGGAGTTTCTCTTTGGGTCAAAAAAAAAAAAAAATATCTGAAGCATTTCCTTTCACCGACTCAGGGGATACCACGATTTCGTGATTTATTTACATTTCGGGGCAGCTTACAATGAGCCATTTACTGCTCATTTCAGCCCCCTCTCCCAAGTCTTTGAGTTCATCGTTAAAACAATGCATTCACCAATGTTAAATTTTAAATTTCATGA